>NC_137925.1:35559069-35589069 GCF_963457725.1 Sprattus sprattus | reverse complement strand
ATGTGTGTGTGAGTGCTTTTGTGTGAATGTTCACAGATTTTGAGTGTGTGTGTGTGTGTGTGTGTGTGTGTGTAAATATGAGCGTACGTGTGTGAGTGAGTTTCACCACCTCATCAGAGATAGTGGTGCTCCGCCTGTTTCCTTCCCCTCGTCGAGTTAAAAAGCTCACCTTTCGCTCACCCCTCCAGTCCACACTCACACACTCACATTCACACACACACACACACTCATCTGCTGCTCCTCCACCATGGCCAGGGTTTGGCTTCTGATTTCTTTTCTCCTGTCCACTCATCCTGCTCATCTCCATCAGGTGAAAAGTAAGTTCATGATAAGTGTGTATGCATGTGTGTGTGTTCACTCCAGACTGTCTGTTTTGGTGCTATGGTAATGTCTTATGGTAAGGTTAAGGGTTATGGCATGGTTAAGTGTTATGGTATGGTTAAGGGTTATGGTATGGTAAAGTGTTATGGTATGGTAAAGTGTTATGGTATGGTAATTGGTTATGGTAAGGTAATGGGTTATGGTATGGTAAAGGGTTATGGTATGGTAATTGGTTATGGTATGGTAGTGAGTTATGGTAAGGTAATTGGATATGGTATTGTAATGAGTTATGGTATAATAATGAGTTATGGTATGGTAATTGGTTATGGTATGGTAAAGGCTTATGGTATGGTAATGAGTTATGGTATGCTAATGGATTATGGTATGGTAATGGGTTTGCATGGTCACAGTCATGCTGAAGCAGGTCACCTGTGTTGATGCAGAAGCTGATGTATTTTGATTTTGTGTGTGTGTGTGTGTGTGTGTGTATCTGTGTTTATGAGAGTAACTGTGTCTTGATAAGTGTGTGTGTGTGTGTGTTTATGAGAAAAGTTGATCATGATTAATGTGTGCGTGCGTTTGTGTGTGTTATGACAAAGGTTGGTCATGATTAGTGTGTGTGGATGTGTGTGTGTGCAGGGGCATAACTATAGGGGATGCAGCAGGTGCGGGTTGCACCTGGGCCCGATGATATTGGGGGCCCGTAGTCGTGCACCATAGACATATCTACACCAACCAAAATAGTCTCATGCCGGAATATGTGTGCGGGGTAGGGGGTGTGGCGGCAGTTACAACCATGAAAAAAACAAGGGGGTACGGGTGGTTGGTTAAGATGAGTGTGTGTGTGTGTGTGTGTGTGTGTGTGTGTTTATGAGAATGGTTGGACATAGTTGGTCATGATTAGTGTGTGTGCATCTGTGTGTGTTTTTGTGTGTTCCCATTTATCAATGTTGTCATTTATGTTTAAAGGCACCCAGTTCAACTTTATGTAAACATTCAATGAAAAATAAACATTACATTTCTAGTCTTTTTTACACGTAGTAAGTTTCAATAACTCCATACCATTCCATATCGACATTCAAGCAGCAAAGATGAGACGTCGTTGTGTGGTGAGAACTGATAGAAAATCGTAAACAACAACAATCGCCGGTGGGGAGAAGCCATTTTTCCATTGACTGGAAGGCTGCTTTATTTATTGTAGGTTACAAAAAATAAAGAAAATGGCGGCGATTGTTGTTGTTATCGATTTTCTATCAGTTCTCACCACACAACGACGTCTTATCTTTGCTGCTTGAATGTCGGTATATAATGGTATGGAGTTATTGAAACTTGCTACGTGTAAAAAAGACTAGAAATTGAATGTTTATTTTTAAGCCTCGAAAGTTGCACTGGGTGCCTTTTATATGTGTATGTGTTTCTGTCTGTATGTACATGTGTATTTGTGTGTCTTTGTGTGTCTGTGTGTTTATATGCGTCAATACATATTTGTGTGTGTGTGTGTGTGTGTGTGTGTGTGTGTGTGTGTTTCTGTGTGTGTGTGTGTGTGTGTGTGTGTGTGTGTGTTTCTGTGTGTGTGTGTGTGTGTGTGTGTGTGTGTGTGTTTCTGTGTGTGTGTGTGTGTGTGTGTGTGTGTGTGTGTGTGTGTGTGTGTGTGTGTGTGTTTCTGTGTGTGTGTGTGTGTGTGTGTGTGTGTGTGTGTGTTTGTGTGTGGTCAGGGCTCCCCGAGGATGGCAGTGTGGCAGGTGTGTTTCAGCTGTCCCGTATGAAGGGGGGGCGTTCCACTGAGCTGATCTACTCCTTTAATGTGTCCGTGGCCAGAGACGTCTGCCTGCAGCGGGGCGTTGCCATGGCAACCAAAGTCCAGGTGGAGCAGGCCCGGCGCCATGGGCTGCAGACCTGCAGGTAAGCAGAGCAGCTGAGGGTGGAGCCACAGGTATGTCACAGGTGAGGGTGGAGCCACAGGTATGTCACAGCTGAGGGTGGAGCTACAGGTGAGGCTGGAGCCACAGCTGATGGTTGAGCCACAGGTATGTTACAGGTGAGGGTGGAGCCACAGGTATGTCACAGGTGAGGGTGGAGCCACAGCTGAGGGTGGAGCTACCGGTGAGGGTGGAGCCACAGGTGAGGGTGGAGCCACAGGTATGTCACAGCTGAGGGTGGAGCCACAGGTATGTCACAGCTGAGGGTGGAGCCACAGGTGAGGGTGGAGCCACATGTATGCTACAGGTGAGGGTGGAGCCACAGGTGAGGGTGGAGCCACAGGTGAGGGTGGAGCCACAGGTTAGGGGGGAGCTACAGGTGAGGGTGGAGCCACAGGTGAGGGTGGAGCCACATGTTAGGGGGGAGCTACAGGTATGTCACAGATGAGGGTGGAGCCACAGGTGAGGGTGGAGCCACAGGTATGTCAGGGGTGAGGGTGGAGCCACAGCTGAGGGTGGAGCTACCGGTGAGGGTGGAGCCACAGGTATGTCACAGCTGAGGGTGGAGCCACAGGAGGGTGGAGCCACAGGTGAGGGTGGAGCTACAGGTATGTCACAGATGAGGGTGTAGATCAGATCGACCTAGACCTTACAACTGTGTACGAGTGAAGGCCACATCCAGGGATGTGAGTAAGTGAGAGGAGAGAGAAAGAGGGTACACAGGGAACATGTGTGAGGTGAGAAGTGTGTGTGTGTGAGGTGAGTGGTGTGTGTGTGTGTGTGAGGTGAGGGGTGTGTGTGTGTGTGAGGTGAGTGGCGTGTGATTCAGTTATGTGTACATGTGTGAGGTGACTGGTGTGTGTGTGTGAGGTGAGTTGTGTGTGTGTGTGATGTGAGTGGTGTGTGTGTGTGAGGCAGTGGTGGTCCGTCAGGGCCAGCAAGGCCTTCTCTGCTGGCCTAAACATCATCAGAAAATAAATTTAATTAAATAGATTTAATTTTAATAATTTCTTTTCATAAATATGCATTAAATTATTCCCCATAGTCCATTTACTTCATTTCATAGCTTCCAGCGTTGTTTATTTATGTTAGAGCTTTCATCCAATCATATTTCAGCTATCATGTGTTGCCAGGCTCCGAGAAATCTTCCCCGAGGCCTTCAGAATTAAAAGTGAGGGCGCCTGTAGTGTTGCCAGGCTCCAAGAAATCTTCCCCGAGGCCTTCAGACTTAACAGTGAAGGCGCCTGTACATCTGGGGCCGTATTCACAAAGAATCTTAGGGCTAAAAGTAGCTCATAAGTGGTGAATTTAGGAGAAACTCCTAAAAATAATGGGCGTGTCAGTCTTAAATTTAGGACTCCTATTTTTTTTTACTAAGAGCAATTCACAAAATATTTTATCCCTAAAAGTAGCACCTAAGTCTAGGACAGCTTAAAACTCCTCATGAGGACTCCTAAGTCACTAAGACCTATTCACAAAAAGTCTTAAAATGGCTGAAGCCAGACGTAACGTGTTGGAGACAATGAACGACTCTGAATTGTTGAGAAGATATCGTTTAAACCGTGAAGGCATCAACATTTTACTAGAATTAGTGCGGGATGCAATCACGTCTCCAACTATCCGAAACAACCCAATCAGTCCGGAAGTTAAATGTTTGATAACATTAAGATTTTTGGCTACGGGGAAAATGCAACTTCAGATGACTTCAGAATATCGCAATCATCAGTAAGCCGATTCATTCATCAAACAATCACCGCACTCTGTAGACCACACATTGTACAACAGTTTATCCGGTTCCCTTTGGACAATCGCCTACTTCAAAGGATCAAGGTCAATTTCATGGCGTTTGCAGGAATGCCCGGTGTCGTGGGTGCCATCGATGGAACACACATTAAAATAATTGCTCCATCCAGAGATGAGGACGTCTTTGTAAACCGCAAAAAGGTACATTGAATTAATACACAGATAGTGTTTGATCAAAATTTCACAATCATGGATATTGTTGCGAAGTGGCCTGGATCTACTCACGATTCGCGCATTTTAATGGCGAGCGCGGTCTGCGCCAGCTTTTTGAGCGGCACCATGTACCTGCTGGATGCCACTTGTTGGGTGACCGTACGCACCGCTTCTAAGACAGGAGGACTTAAAGAGCCGTATGGACTGATATTTGAAGTGTTTAAGGG
Organism: Sprattus sprattus; assembly: GCF_963457725.1. NCBI lineage: Eukaryota > Metazoa > Chordata > Actinopteri > Clupeiformes > Clupeidae > Sprattus > Sprattus sprattus. The sequence goes on along the minus strand of NC_137925.1, from coordinate 35,584,646 downwards.
CTGGAAATATGCCGATTACCTAATAGTTTGCAGGGAGCTTTAATTATTACTTCCTTGATTTCATGCAATTTCCGTGTTTTTTTCGGCAATTTCTCTTTCTCTAACGTGCAAAGCGTCATTCTCGTTGGATGCACAAACTTGTCATCATGCGTGTGCATTCTGCTAAGTGCACTATCCATAACTATTTAATATGACTTCATTTGAAGCCTAGGTTATTCTCTTATTTTCTGTTGATTTAGTGGGATCGTTAGGGGGATGTTAGGACTGAGTTTTGAATGAGAGCGCCTGTCAGCAACCAATCACCGTACGCACCGCTTCTAAACTCGTGCATGAGAATGGACGTCATCCATAGCAACGGAGTTTTTATCTTAAGCTTAGGAGTTGGTATTATCCTTAGTATGAGTAGGTCTCAGAGCCGTTGTGAATCACTTTTAAGAAATTACTCCTACGTAAAAGGTTCTAGCGCGAGTTAGGAGCACTCCTAGTGGTAAGATAAAAGGCTTTGTGAATACGGCCCCTGATTGGTTATCACAACTGGCTGTTTTAGTTCATTTAAATTGAATGAACTGAAACAGACAGTTGTGATAACCAACCAGAATTCGAGTTGGCGAAATTGGGGCCAGCTCGCAGGCATCACGTTGAACGTGACACGTACACGTACTTTGATTGGATACGCACTAGTGCGGCAGACTGAGGCAGTGCCTCAGGAAGTGCTCATTTTAGTTATGGAGGAGATATCGATCTGGGGCCGTATTCACAAAGAATCTTAGGGCTAAAAGTAGCTCATAAGTGGCGAATTTAGGAGAAACTCCTAAAAATAATGGGCGTGTCAGTCTTAAATGTAGGACTCCTAATTCACAAAATATTTTATCCCTAAAAGTAGCACCTAAGTCTAGGACAGCTTAAAACTCCTCATGAGGACTCCTAAATCACTAAGACCTATTCACAAAAAATCGTAAGATGGCTGCAGCCGACTTGGAATTGATAAAAGACATTGCTTAAACCGTGAAGGTATTAATATTGTCGTAGAATTAGCGCGGGATGCAATGACGCCTTTAAACAACGATGTGTCCCGAAGTAAAATGTGGAAACATAAAGATAGCCTATTTGGCTTTGCTGAAAACGCAAATGACGACACTGGAAATCATCAGTCAGCCGTTTAATTCATCAAACTATCAACGCACTGTAGACCCCACATCATCCAACAGTTTATCCAGTTGCTTTTGGACAATCGCCAAATTACACAATATCAAAGTAAATTCCATGGCGATCGCAGGAATGTCCAGTGACAGGACACACATTACAATAATTCGTCCACCGTGGCCTGGATGTACCGATGACTTGTGCATTTCAACGGAGAGCGGTCGCAGGTTTTTGAGAATTTACCAGCTGGATGCCGCCGGGGTGACAGTGGCTATTGGTCCTGGGACCAGTAGGCTTTCGCCTAGGCTACGGTTCACGCTCGTTTCGCTTTGATCAATTAAGATTGGAGGGCTTGAAGGGCCGTATGTGCTGATATTTGAAGTGGTCAAGGGCTGGAAATATAATAGCCTAACAGTTTGCTGGGTGCTTTAATTATTACTGCCTTGATTACATGCAATTGCCATATTATATATTGATCGCTTTCTATGTATCTTATCGTGCAAAGTGTCATTCCCGTTGGATGCACAAACTTGTCATCATGCGTGTGCATTCTGCTAACTGCACTGTCCATAACTATTTAATATGACTTAATTTGAAGCCTAGGTTATTCTCTTATTTTCAGTTGATATAGTGGGATTGTTAGAGGGACGTCACAAATGAGTTTTTAATGAGAGAGCCTGTCAACAACCAATGACCGTCCTCACCCCTTCTAAACTCGTGCATGAGAATCGTCGTCATCCATAGCAACGGAGTTTTTATCTTAAGCTTAGGAGTTGGTATTATCCTTAGTATGAGTAGGTCTCAGAGCCGTTGTGAATCACTTTTAAGAAATTACTCCTACGTAAAAGGTTTTAGCGCGAGTTAGGAGCACTCCTAGTGGTAAGATAAAAGGCTTTGTGAATACGGCCCCTGGTCTCTAATATGATAGAAACGCCATTTGCAAGACGGACCTTTCAAGAAAAAACTGGATATCGTGAGGATCAGGTCAGTTTAATGTAACTGGGACAATGCGATGTTTAGTGGACAAACTTGTTAAAGCTCACATCGGTGGACTTAATACAACTTTGTAGACTAATCCCTGAAAATCGCCTTTTTTAAGTTGTGACAGTATCCAAGCGATCATATAACTGAGAGTTTACTAATCTTAATTGTTAATATGGGTGTAATGATTTTAAATGCTCCGGAAATATTAATAAAGTCTGTTGTACTCGACTATGTTAAGGTGTTGCAATGCTCACTTATACTGCCTTTCTGTATAAATATATGGCTCGAGAGCCATGGCTTCATAATGATGGTATTAAGTCGTGGATTCACTCAGTTTAACTGTCGTGTAGGACATCGCTGAAGGCCTAGTCGTGAAATGCACGGACCGCCACTGGTGTGAAGTGAGCGGTGTGTGTGTGTGTGAGGTGAGTGGTGTGTGGATGTGTGAGTGAGTGGTGTGTGGATGTGTGAGTGAGTGGTGTGTGGGTGTGTGAGTGAGTGGTGTGTGTGTGTGAGGTGAGTGGTGTGTGTTTGTGTGTGAGATGATTGGTGTGTGTGTGTGAGATGAGTGGTGTGTGTGTGTGTGTGAGAGGTGTGTGTGTGTGTGTGAGAGGTGTGTGTGTGTGTGTGTGTGTGTGTGTGTGTGTGTGTGTGTGTGTGTGTGTGTGTGTGTGTGTGTGTGAGGTGAGTGGTGTGTGTGTGAGGTGAGTGGTGTGTGTGTGTGTGAGGTGAGTGGTGTGTGTGTGAGGTGAGTGGTGTGTGTGTGTGTGTGTGTGAGAGGTGTGTGTGTGTGTGCTTGTGTGATAAGTGGTGTGTGTGTGTGTGAGGTGAGTGGTGTGTGATGATGTTAACTGGAGTGGGGGCTTGTGTCTCTCAGGTTCGGTTGGGTTGATGAGCAGATTGTGGTCATTCCTCGGGTCCAGTCCAGTCCTGCCTGCGGTCAGAACAACACTGGACTGGTTCTGTGGCGAGTTCCGGTCGGCAAACACTTTGATGTGTTTTGTTTCAACCAAACTGGTACAGTTTGATTCCCTGAACTTTCACAACAGAAGTCTCTATTGTCATACTAATATTATGCTATTCTATACTATACTATGCTATAAAAGTACTGTCATACTAATATTACACTATTCTATACTATGCTATAAAAGTACTGTCATACTAATATTACACTATTCTATACTATACTTTACTATACTATGAAAGTACTGTCATACTGATACAACACTATTCTATACAATACTACACTAGACCTCTACTGTCATACTAATATCACACTATTCTATACTATACTTTACTACACTATGATAGTACTGTCATACTGAAACAACACTATTTTATACTACATTATAACACGGGTAGATGGAATCCACCATTCTGAGAGTGAGTTCCGGGGTGTGCTATATTCAACGGTATAGTAACTGTACAACCTGTTTCCATCTAGCGTTCCATATCAGTGCGCACTCAAAAAAAAACCTGAACCAAGATGGCAGCGTGTTGTGGGGAATGTAGTGGGGAATGTTTCATGTGAATAAAGCCATCTACACGACTTTTTATATGTCTACATTGACTCGGTTAGTTGTTTCTGTGCTACACTAATGTTGCAGAGTATTGTAAGTCTTAACTGAAAGTCTCGAATATTATTTGTAGGTGACGGCTAACGCTAGACCAAAAACCCATTATAAATGATAGTAGCTAGCTAGCTAGCCTCGCTGCTAATTAGTATAACGTAGCTCTCACACGCGAGTTATTGGCGGTATCCAAATCAATATAAACAAATATTAACAAAGTTGAAAGTGTCCCATTGTAGTTTTTGTTATTTTATGGCAACTTTATATAATGAGCAATGTGTATGAACAAAATGGTGCGAGATCAATGTCAATCTCCTAGCTAATCATGAACAAACCTTTAGGCTAACAGACGGGAAGTTCCCAATGCTATTTGTCTGTTGCATAGCAACAGCCACACAAAGGGGGACTATTGGCTACTGAAATGCGATACACAATGTTTGGTGACTAGAACTTTTTTGTGCTGAAAGGCAGCTTACTGTTTATAATTTTATTTTATTTAATATTTATAAAGTCGCTGGCAACCGTGTTATAAAAGCAATAAGGTACTCGAGTCAGTACGGTATCGTCAATAATGTACTTGTTCGAGGGTTTGCCGGCCCTCCGCTGCGCGTCGGGCCTAACAACACCCTCGAACAAGTACATTATTGACGATACCGTACTGCCTCTCAAACCTTATTGCTTAAGTATCATACCATCGTACCATGTTAATACTATACTGGGGCTGAAGGGTGAAAGCCAGGCACAGACCTGCTAGTTCACTGCAGAGGAAGTGAGGACCCAGTGAGCTAACCAGCTAACTCATCCAGTAAGAGCTATGCTAACTCTCTGCTAACCCAGTGACTGTGCTCTGCTGTGAGAGCTACGCTAACTCTCTGCTAACCCAGTAACAGTGCTCTGCTGTGATTTCCTCTTAACCTTCAGTTTACCTCAGTGGCTTCCTGCTGATGAACCAGGGGCTCACTGGCTGACGTGTGACACACACACACACACACACACACACACACACACACACACATTCACACATATACATGTATATAGAGACAGACAGACACACACACAAACACACACACCTCCAGAGTTTCATGAGTCACCCCCATGCAGAGGTGAAAATGTTCTGCTAAAATTCTGCGAGCTGTGTGAACCGACTTCCTGAAGTGATGCAATCAACCCAGCGCTGTGTAACAGGGCGCTACATCCAAGCTGACATCCTGCTGCAAAGTGGCAGGGCGAAATCCTTGGCTGTGATTTCCTGTAAATCCTGTGATTCCTAGTTTCCTGCTGATGAGAGCAGTCAGGGCATCAGCAGGGCAAGGGGAGAGTGAGGGGCAGTCAGGGCATCAGCAGGGCAAGGGGAGAGTGAGGGGCATCAGCAGGGCAAGGGGAGAGTGAGGGGCAGTCAGGGCATCAGCAGGGCAAGGGGAGAGTGAGGGGCATCAGCAGGGCAAGGGGAGAGTGAGGGGCATCAGCAGGGCAAGGGGAGAGTGAGGGGCAGTCAGGGCATCAGCCGGGCAAAAGGTTAATCTCACAGGTGTGGGGGCTGGGGTTAGAGATGTCCATGTGGTGTGGGGTTAGAGATGTCCATGTGGTGTGGGGTTAGAGATGTCCATGTGGTGTGGGGGCTGGGGTTAGAGATGTCCATGTGGTGTGGGGTTAGAGATGTCCATGTGGTGTGGGGTTAGAGATGTCCATGTGGTGTGGGGGCTGGGGTTAGAGATGTCCATGTGGTGTGGGGTTAGAGATGTCCATGTGGTGTGGGGTTAGAGATGTCCATGTGGTGTGGGGTTAGAGATGTCCATGTGGTGTGGGGGCTGGGGTTAGAGATGTCCATGTGGTGTGGGGTTAGAGATGTCCATGTGGTGTGGGGGCTGGGGTTAGAGATGTCCATGTGGTGTGGGGTTAGAGATGTCCATGTGGTGTGGGGTTAGAGATGTCCATGTGGTGTGGGGTTAGAGATGTCCATGTGGTGTGGGGGCTGGGGTTAGAGATGTCCATGTGGTGTGGGGTTAGAGATGTCCATGTGGTGTGGGGGCTGGGGTTAGAGATGTCCATGTGGTGTGGGGGCTGGGGTTAGAGATGTCCATGTGGTGTGGGGGCTGGGGTTAGAGATGTCCATGTGGTGTGGGGGCTGGGGTTAGAGATGTCCATGTGGTGTGGGGGCTGGGGTAAGAGATGTCCATGTGGTGTGGGGGCTGGGGTTAGAGATGTCCATGTGGTGTGGGGGCTGGGGTTAGAGATGTCCATGTGGTGTGGGGGCTGGGGTTAGAGATGTCCATGTGGTGTGGGGGCTGGGGTTAGAGATGTCCATGTGGTGTGGGGGCTGAATAGTACGCAGGTTCACAAAGGGAAGAGCAAATCTCCATTGAGTTATACTAGCGGCACACTGAGAGCCTGATAAAAGCCACACCGCCAACTCACTAAAAGCACAGATAAAAGCCAAACCTCCGACTGAACTACGTGCAAATCTCTCTCTCTCTCACCCACACACACTCACACACACTCACATACAAAGGGAGACAATTCCAACATTTTGTACCAATACAGTAAAAGCTTGACCAGCCTTTGATTTAAGATGAGACCATGAGAACAAACTTTTCAGGGAATTCAGGGATTCGGAATCTCTGAACAATCTAAGTGTTTGTGTGTGTGTGCCATTGTGTGTGTGTGTGTGTGTGTGTGTGACTATGATGTCTTACCTGTTCTAATGTCAGTTCTAAAGGGTTCCGTTCTTTAATATGCAGATCAGGAGCTCCAACTACTTGCTACAACAACGACTATGCAGCCACTCAGAACAAGAACCCCACCTCGTCCCTCCTCCTCCTCCCCTCCCCTCCTCCTCTCCTCTCCTCCAGGCAGTCCAGTGGAGGAGGCCCTGAGCAGCAGACAGACAGGAGCTGGAGGTGTGTGTGTGTGTGTGTGTGTGTGTGTGTGTATGCATGTGTGTGTGTGTGTGTATATCACCATGCTGTGAACTACAGTGTGTGTGTGTGTGTGTGTGTATCACTATGCTCTGTATGAAGTGTATAGTGTCTCTGTGTTTGTAAGAATATGGGACTGCGATGGGAAGATGTGGATTTACTCTTGTTTATGTTTAGATACATTCTTATATGTGTGTGTGTGTGGTACAGAGGTACCCACTGTGCTCCTGATCACTGCAGTGTGTGTGCTGCTGCTGCTGGGATTCACCTATCTTTGGTTCATCAGGAGGCGAGTACCGACACACACACACACACACACACACACACTGTAGACACACACACTGCCTACAAACAAACACACACACACACACACACACACACACACACACACACACACACACACACACGACAAATACGAAAAGTAATGGAAATGTTAATTCTGAAGTTGATCCTCACCTGAGCTGCTTACATGTCAAATCTCAGCAAACAAACACATCCCACACACACACACACACACACACACACACACACACACACACACACACACACACACACACACACACACACACACACACACACACACACACACACGACAAATACGAAAAGTAATGGAAATGTTAATTCTGAATTGATCCTCACCTGAGCTGCTGTTAAGTGCCTGGCTAGGGTCAGACAACGTAAACAAAAACAAGTTGGAGGGAATAAGGAAATGGCAGACAACGTCGGATAAGGGGAAAATAAACGATAATTTATTATGATTAAACTAACTCAAAATTATATTGAATAATGGAAAGAAAATATTAAAATCAAGGAAAAACGGTGAGACAACAAAATACACACAACCCAAAAGCTCAAAGTAACAAAGAAACAAAGAAACAAACGGGCCTTAAGAAACAGGCCTCCAGGAATCCTGGGCCTCCATCTCGGACTCTCACTCCGATACTGGTGGAATGTCTGGCGGCCTAGGCGAGGCAACGAGGCTTCTAGCGCAGCAACCTTGGTGGCTGCAAACATCAATGCGTCTTTCCAAGAACGCTCTCCCGGGTGACGTCACGAAGCGCCTTTTAACAGACTGACTCCGGCCGCCCACCCAATAGGGAAGCAGCAATTAGGCCGCTTGCTGGGCTGTCTGCAAAACACGGAACACAGGATGGTATACACAGGCCACAAAATGTTCAGGGACGTAACAGCTGCTTACATGTCAAATCTCAGCAAACAAACACACCCACACACACATACACACTCACACACACACACACACACACACACCTCTAACTCACACAGCTCTTATTCACACTCACATAAGCACACTCACACTCACACTCACACACACACACACACACACACGCACACACACTCTCACACACGCACACCTCTATATCACACACGAACTTACACTCACACACCTCTAACTCAAACACATACTGAATCACACACAACGCTAATTCACACACACACACACACACACACACACACACACACACACACACACACACACACACACACACATCCTGTGTGTAGACATGTAGACACTTCCCCTGATACCAACTCTATCCCATGAGCTCCTGTCTGATAAGGATGCTGCCTTTCCTTTCATACGCTGTCAACATGTGTGTGTGTGTGTGCGTGTGTGTGTGTGTGTGTGTGTGCACGAAGCATTGTCAACACGTTTCTCTTCATCTAATGTGTGTCTGTGTGCCTGTTTTTTTGTGTGTGTGAAGCATTGTCAGCACATTCGTCTCCATCTATCTATACCGGCACAGCTGAAGGTTTGCTCTTCTTGACCATAACGTTATGAGGCTAGCACACACAAACACACACACACACACGCACACACACACACACACACAAACACACACACACACTGCTACGGAGTAAACACATTTGATAGCATGACTAACACGCACACACACACACACTAAACAGGGATGACACCACGCACATACATACACAACCAAGTAACCAAGTACACATTACACACAGTAGCCACTTAATGCCACTTACTTTGGTGGACCCTCCACATGACCCTCCTTCACGTGACCCCAACATGACCTCCACATGACCCCCACATGAGCTTCCACATGACCCCCACATGACCTTCCACATGACCCCCACATGACCCTCCACCTGAGCGCACAAATGGATTTTGAGTGTGTAGGGAGAGGTAGTAGGTGGTAGTTTGTGAGTGTGTGTGTGAGTGTGTGTGTGTGTGATCAGTGCTCACGATGCCTCTTCTGTGTTCCAGCAGGAAGGGAAGCTGCTGCCCCCTTCTGGCTGGAGGTGCTCACTGCAAACCCAGCGAGACTGAGCTGAAGGAGGCCTGTGTGGTTCCCCTGACCTTCACCCAATCAGAACACACATCTCCAACATCTAACCAATCAGAACACACGCCACCAGCATCTACCCAATCAGAACACACGTCACCAACAGCTACCCAATCAGAATACACATCACCAGCATCTACCCAATCAGAGGAAGCACCCTGAACGACTTCTCTGTGTGAAAACCCCAGGCTTCATAGTCAGATACACACACACGCAAACACTCACACACACAAACACTCTCACACACCCACACACACAACCACACACACATTGGGTCTCCTGACTGTTCACAGGGAACACCATTTTTAATACAAGTTCATTCTTAAATATTGAGACATTGTTATTGTATTTGTTATGTATAAATAAAACATTTAAACAAGAGTAGGAGTCACTGTGATTTTTATGAGATAATGTTCTGTGTTCCAACACCAGTGCACCTCATGAATCATGCATATATTCACACCCCGTTCTAGTCATTCTTCCAGAACCTGATCACCATAGTTACACATACAGTATATACAGTAAACACACACACACACACACTTCAAAATACATCACACACACACACACACACACACACACACACACACACACACACACACACACACACACACACACACACACACAGTGCTGCTTGAAAGTTGTTGCCTTAACAAAAGTGGTTTATCTCACAAAAACTGAAAATGTGACACATGCAAAAGTATATGAACCATTTTAGTTGGTAGCTTGTGGCACCTCCTTTTGCAGCCATTACTTCAACCAAACATCTTCAGGACTTGCCACAACATTTCTATTGGATTGAGATCCGGACTTTGACTAAGCCAATCCAGAGTACTTATCCTCTTTCTTTTAAGTTATTCCTTGGTAATTTCGCTGGTATGCTTTCGGTCGTTGTCTTGTTGCAGAGCCCAATTTCGGCCCAGCTTCAAATCCCTGACTGATGGCTGGAGATTCTGATCAAGAATTTGTTGATAGTCCTAAGAATTCATGTTTCCGTAATATGGAGTCGTCCAGGTCCGGACGCAGAAAAGCAGCCCCAGATCTTCACATTTCCACCACCATGCTTCACTAAAGGGAGGAGGTTCTTTTCCTGGTATGCAGTGTTGGCTTTTCTCCAAACAAAGCAATTTTGATTGTGACCAAATAACTCTATCCTGGACTCATCTGTCCAGAGAATGGACTTTCAGAAGGCCTCTGGTTTGTCCAAGTGCTCTCAGGGAGGGTTGAGACGGACAGCTTTGTTCTTTCTTGAGAGCAGATATAAAAACCCTAAAGGTAAACAAAACACGAGTCACACTTGGAAAAGCGATTAGCTAACTGAAACCGAGGGGAAACACAAAACGGGAAAAAGGCGGAGATCCAACACGAACCATCTATGAATGAGCAGGCGGTAATCCAATGGTGAGTCAGGCTGCGGGGATTCGCAGGTTGTGGTGTCCGTGGATGTGCGTGACACCAAACAATAACCGGGTTGTGACAGGTGTGGGTAATTATGAATTAGCTGAGTGCAAACAGGGTGATCGCTGATGCAGGTGTGAATGATTCATCCTTACGTGACTATGAAGGTGGTGCAGGTGAGTGAGGCTAGGGAGTGAGACAGGTGTATGCGTTCGAGTGATTGTCGGAGTGCAGCTGGTGAATGTGCAGGTTTGGAGAGAGTTTGTGAGCTGAAGGGGGTGTGTCCGGAGCAGAGCTCCGCGGAGACCTGCCATTACCATGTTTGGAGGAGAAATGGCACTGCACATCATCCCAACAGTGAAATTTGGAAGAGGGAACATCATGGTGTGGGGCTGCTTTTCAGCATACGGTACTGGCAAGCGCCACACAAGGAAGGATGAATGGACAAATGTACCGAGACATTCTAAATAAAAATCTGCTGCCATCTACCAGGATGATGAAGATAAAACAAGGGTGGACATTTCACCAAGACAATGAACAGCCAATGAAACTCTCAATAGGTTTCAGAGAAAGAAAATAAAGCTGCTAGAATGGCCCAGCCAAACACCTGACTTGAATACGGTCAAAAATCTATGGAAAGAACTGAAGATCAGAGTTCACAGAAGAAGAGGCCAAGGGAACTTTCAAGACTTGAAGACTGTTTGTGTGGAAGAATGGGCCAAACTCACACTTAAGTTATGCATACGACTAGTTTATCCATACAGGAAGCGTCTTAAAGTTGTCATTACTTACAAAGGCTTTTGTACAAAGAATTTAAAAAGTATCAGTAAGCGTGTTCAATACTTTTTCCCTGTGCAATTTCACATTATTAGACATTTCTTAATTTTTGAACGAATTTGTTTTGGTTTCTTTGTATGTTTGGATTACTTGGGTTGTAACCAACATCTGGTGAAAATTTCATATCAATAGCACCTTTGGAAATATATTTACTGAGAAAAAGGGTGACGTGTTCAATACTTATTTTACCCGCTGTATATCCAAAACATTAAGATCAACAACGAAGGGGACACAACAATAATCGAAGCAAAAGCATACAGGTCTCAATCAAAAAATGAGAAACCCAAGGACCTCTTCATTAAATGCCACCAGCATAACCTTGTAAACTAGTCATGTTCTTTCACCGCTGGGTAAGATCTGTATACAATATTTCAAGCTAGCTAATAGCTAAAGATTATTTATTCGTATTCTTTATTCCATCTCTGGCGATGTATCTATCTAGCCAGATGGTGACAATCTAAAGTACAGAACAGTAACATAGCAGTGTGGAGCAAGATAGATGCTAGTAACGTTATTGTTTAAGGGATGTGTGTGCATGTTACTGAAAGTATTTCATAGTCTTCAGCCCAAGAAGAGCGAGACTGAATTTTCGCAATTTTGAGAACCAACTTCTTTTGAAGATGAACAGGACATTTTTCAGTGTTAAGTTATGACTGGGTTGTGACTTTTGGTGCTGCTTTAGTATTGCCTATTTGTGGTATAGTGTCATACTCCCTCCATCCACCTGGTGGCGCTGTACTGCAATATGTATGCAATGTAACATTAATATACAGGCAGAGCTATGCAAGAAGTGATCAAGTAAAGTTGTTAGCAAATGTACCGCTCGTGTCTGTCTTACAATCTACCTACATCCATTACATACACAACATATTGGCGACGAGGATGGCTAGTATCGGAATCTCACAACCTCCTGCACTACTGGGAAGTCCGGGTGAGCCGACGATGTTGTATACAGCCTGGATACAGATGTTTGAAAATTATCTGCTAGCATTGACTGCTAACGACATGCCGGACAAACGTAAGCGCGCACTACTTTTGCACTGTTTAGGCACCGAAGGCCAGCGTATTTTTCTTTCCTTACCTGACACTGGCACTTCTTACAAGTCTGCCTGTGACGCGTTGAAGATGTTTTTTGTGCCGAAAGTGAATGTCGTGGCTGAGAGGAGTAAGTTCCGTCAGCGTGCTCAGAGACCGGGCGAAACAACTGTACAGTACATTGCTGCATTGAGGGACTTGCTTGTGAACTGTGATTTTAGCACGTTAGCTGATGACATGATAAGAGATCAGCTGATCGAGAAAACTACCTCTACACGGATTAGAGAACGTTTACTGTTGGAAACTGACCTGAAATTGCAAAAGGCCATCACAATCGCTACTCAAATTGAATCCGCGGTGGCTGAAGCTAAAGCTATTGCTGCTCCCGTGCATGATGCTACAGTGAGACTCGTTCAGCCGAGAGGAGGCAACGGTTCTTACAACAAGCGTTTCACACGAGGCAAAGGCAAGCCGCAGGCGCCAGTCCAACACACACCTACACAGCACACTTCTCAAAATAAAACGTGTTACCGTTGTGGATCCAACTCACACTTAGCAAACAACCCCAAATGTGTTGCCAAGAATGCAAAATGCAACAACTGTGAAAAAACGGGACATTTCAGTAAAGTGTGCCGCAGCGCAGTTCCCACACACAGTGTCAAAGAGGTTGCTGTTCCCGATCTTACAGTACTACATGTTGCTCCTACCTCTTCTGTCTCACAAACAAATCGCCTTACCTGCACAGTGTCTCTTCATGTTAAAGATGGACAGTCACTTACCACTGATTTGCTTGTTGACACTGGTTCAGCAGTCTCCATTCTCCCTGAGAGCATCTACAGTCAGTCATTCATGCATGTGCCTCTCACTAAGCCTACTGTACGCCTGGTGACTTACATGAAAAAGCCTATTCCTGTACTTGGCTGTCTCCAGCTTGCTGTTACATACCACAATCAGAGCACGCACACTGACTTCTACATCGTCCCCGATGGCACACCATTGCTTGGAATGGATCTGTTCACTGCACTTCGCCTACACATCCAAGATGGACAGATCGCCACACCTGCCTCACCTGCTTCGCCACTGGTGAGTCACACAGTCAACACTACAAGCGCATTAGGCGTTGCTACTGGATTCATACACAAAGTCAAAGTGCGTCCAGATGTGCCTCCAGTCCAGCAGAAACTACGCCGACTCCCATATGCTGTGCGCGACGATGTCTCAGAGGAGCTGAAACGTCTGGAAGCCGACGGCGTCATCGAGAGAGTTGACTCGTCTGCCTGGGTGTCGCCTCTGGTGATCGTCAAAAAGAAGTCAGGTAGTCTTCGTGTTTGTGTGGACCTACGTGAACCAAACAGGTCTGTGGTGATAGACAGTCACCCCCTGCCACACATCGAGAAGGTCTTTACAGAGCTCCGTGGTGCTACAATGTTCTCCACAATCGACCTACAAAGTGCATACCACCAACTGCAGTTACATCCAAGCAGCAGAGATCTTACAGCGTTTATATCGCATGATGGACTTTTTCGTTTCACACGAGTGCCTTACGGCCTGGCCTCAGCACCCAGTGCGTTCCAACGCATGATGTCTCAGATCCTGGCGGGTCAAAAGGGTGTGCAGTGCTACCTTGACGATATAATTGTCAGTGGAGAGACACCTGAAGTGCATTACGCCAGACTGAAAGCCGTACTTCGCTGCCTAAAGGAGAGTGGGTTGAAGCTCAACGCTGAGAAATGCCACTTCAGAGAGACAGAGTTGCCTTTCCTTGGGCATCTCATCTCTGCCTCTGGCCTACAACCAGACCCTGGCCATGTTCAAGCTGTGCTTCAAGCTCCGCCTCCACACGATGCACACTCTCTACGCTCCTTCCTGGGCCTGACTGCGTGGTACTCAAAGTTCATTCCCAACTATGCCACGCTTGTGGAACCTCTCCGTGCTCTACTACGTCAGTCTGTTACTTTCCACTGGCCAGAGGAGGCGCAAGTGAACTTTTGCAAAGTGAAAGAGATCATTGCTACTTCTTCTGCTCTTGCCTTGTTTGATCCTTCCCTCCCTACAGTCGTGACAACAGATGCGTCAGACAATGGCATTGGCGCTGTGCTGACACAGATGAAGGGCAATACAGAACAGACCATCGCATTCGCTTCGAGAACGCTTACTGCATGTGAACGCAACTACTCCACTGTCGAAAAAGAGGCCTTGGCATGCGTCTGGGCGTCTGAAAAGTGGCGTACTTACCTCTGGGGCCGTCATTTCACTTTACGGACTGATCATAGCCCCCTGACCACTCTACTCACTACCAAGGGCCTTGGACATGCAGGCATGAGAATAGCTCGCTGGTCTGCTCGTCTGCTGTGTTTTAACTACACCATAGAATACAAACCTGGCCATGAGAATGTTACCGCAGATTGCTTGTCACGCTTGCCTCTTCCCATCACAGATGAACACGTGGAGATGGAGTTGGAGATGGTGGCTGCTGTGTCCCCCGACTTCGCTGCAGTTACAGCTGATGAGTTCTCCAGTGCCTGTGATGCGTGTCCTGTGCTACAGCAAGTGCGACACTTCATTGCCAAGGGATGGCCTCGTACTGCAAAAGGCCTAGACCCTCTCATCGTGCCGTACTTCAGTGTGCAGTACGAGTTGGCTGTGCAGAACAGTGTCATAGTGCGTGGCACTCACCCTGTAGTCGTACCCCAACAACTACAGGCCAAGATGATCCAGCTCGCTCATGCTACTCACCCAGGAATCGTTCGCACAAAACAAAGAATGAGAGATTTGTACTGGTGGCCTGGAATGGATTCGCAGGTCGAGTCTACCATCAAATCGTGCCTCACCTGCCTGGAACATGACAAGACTGCAACCACCCGTACTGCTCCACTACAACCTGTGCCTACTCCTACCGCTGCCTGGGAAAAGGTAGCTGTGGACATTGTTGGTCCGATTCACACTGCACCTGCTGACTGCCGCTTTGCCATCACACTCATCGACTACTACAGCCGGTGGCCTGAGATTGCTTTCAGCTCTACTGTTACCTCTGCCACTGTTATGACTTTTCTTGCCACTGTGTTCAGCAGAGAAGGGAATCCCCTTGAACTGGTCACTGACAATGGCTCTCAGTTTGTTTCGGCTGAGTTTGAGTCTTTCCTTGCAGACAGGAACATCAAGCACTGTCGCAGCTCTGTGTACTACCCACAGGCTAATGGGGAAATCGAGCGCTTCAACAGAGTGTTCAAAGACGGCCTACAAACAGCCAACATTGAAGGTAAACCACTGAAACCTTTTTTCACTGAGTTCTTGCAAACATACAGAGCCACTGCACATGCCGTGACTTCAGTGTCACCTGCTGAACTGCTACATGGTAGACCTCTCAACACCAAGCTGCACATCAGAGGTTTACACTCCCTGCGCCCCTGCACTGACATAACACACTGCAACAGAACATAAAAAAGAAACAAGAAAAATCAAAACAATACACTGACAAACGACGTGGTGCAAAACCACCCAACTTCCAGATCGGATCTACAGTCCGCGTCCGCAAACCTGGAATCATTGCGAAAGGACTGTCAAAGTTCACACACCCCCTGAAGGTGGTAGCCCAAAAGGGTCCTGCCACTTACTTGCTGTCCGATGGAAAAGTGTGGAATGCCTTCCACCTTTCCCCCTCATCTTCCACCTGTGCTGCTGTTCCAGCATCACAGCCTGATGATGTTTGCCCCTCAAGCAACCAAGGTGCCGAGCCACCTGACCCTGAACCTGTGCACTCACCGCATCAGTCCCCACGGGTACCGAGAGTACGACACGCTCCTGCATGGCTCGAGGAATATGAGACAAAAAAAAAAAAGAGAGAAAAGATGTGATATGATGTAAACATGTGAAGATGTTCATTGTTCACTGATGATCAATATACAGTTCGCTTACCTGCCTTAATGTCATAAGGTTCATATTGTGGCATAATACCTACTTTAACAATGTCGTTCAATTCATTACCTGTTACTTATTGATAGTATAAACTCTGACATTTTAAATGTTTATCTTTTGATACATACCTGCCTTTGAGATTAATGTTTCTACAGGTTTTAATATTTACCAAAAGGATTTGCTTATTTCCTGGGATTCAAGTTACCTGAGTTCTTTCTAGTTTAATACCTGTATTCTAATTCTACTGTCCAGTTTATTCTTACAAAAGAGGAATATGTGGTATAGTGTCATACTCCCTCCATTCACCTGGTGGCGTTGTACTGCAATATGATATGCAATGTAACATTAATATACAGGCAGAGCTATGCAAGAAGTGATCAAGTAAAGTTGTTAGCAAATGTACCGCTCGTGTCTGTCTTACAATCTACCTACATCCATTACATACACAACACTATTGTGTTAAAATTGTGTTGAAATCAGCTCATGTTTATAAGTTAAGTTAAGTTAAGTTAAGTACACTAAAGATCAGGGGCCGTATTCACAAAGAATCTTAGGGCTAAAAGTAGCTCATAAGTGGCGAATTTAGGAGAAACTCCTAAAAATAATGGGCGTGTCAGTCTTAAATGTAGGACTCCTATTTTTTTTTACTAAGAGCAATTCACAAAATATTTTATCCCTAAAAGTAGCACCTAAGTCTAGGACAGCTTAAAACTCCTCATGAGGACTCCTAAGTCACTAAGACCTATTCACAAAAAGTCTTAAAATGGCTGAAGCCAGACGTAACGTGTTGGAGACAATGAACGACTCTGAATTGTTGAGAAGATATCGTTTAAACCGTGAAGGCATCAACATTTTACTAGAATTAGTGCGGCATGCAATCACGTCTCCAACTATCCGAAACAACCCAATCAGTCCGGAAGTTAAATGTTTGATAACATTAAGATTTTTGGCTACGGGGAAAATGCAACTTTGCAACGCAGACGACTTCAGAATATCGCAATCATCAGTAAGCGTATTCATTCATCAAACAATCACCGCACTCTGTAGACCACACATTGTACAACAGTTTATTCGGTTCCCTATGGACAATCGCCTACTTCAAAGGATCAAGGTCAATTTCATGGCGTTTGCAGGAATGCCCGGTGTCGTGGGTGCCATCGATGGAACACACATTAAAATAATTGCTCCATCCAGAGATGAGGACGTCTTTGTAAACCGCAAAAAGGTACATTGAATTAATACACAGATAGTGTTTGATCCAAATTTCACAATCATGGATATTGTTGCGAAGTGGCCTGGATCTACTCACGATTCGCGCATTTTAATGGAGAGCGCGGTCTGCGCCAGCTTTTTGAGCGGCACCATGTACCTGCTGGATGCCACTTGTTGACAGTGGCAACCATGCAAGACATGGCTTTTGACACCCTTCCTCAATCCACAACCGGGAGCACAGTTGAACTACAACATGCAAGTATACGCATGAGGCCTATTTTGGTGACACAATACCTGTAGCCGCGACGGCTCTTTTAAAGTCCACTCCGCAATCTCCATCCTACATTGTGACTGGAGCGCATACCACCGCTTCTCGCAGTCATCGACAGAGCGACACACGGCAGGGAATGAAGCATTTATGTTAACACATATGTCCTCCCATGCCTCACGCTTCTTTTTTGTGGTCACCCCACAGCCAAATTTAGCTTTTATAACTCCCTTCCTCTCCAGCACACTCTGGGCCAACATGGACAGTTGGTCCTGGGACCAGTTCGACTTTCTCTGTCTCGCCCTCGTTTCGTCCATTATGTCAGGAGGACTTAAAGAGCCGTATGGACTGATATTTGAAGTGTTTAAGGGCTGGAAATATGCCGATTACCTAATAGTTTGCAGGGAGCTTTAATTATTACTTCCTTGATTTCATGCAATTTCCGTGTTTTTTTTCGGCAATTTCTCTTTCTCCAACGTGCAAAGCGTCATTCACGTTGGATGCACAAACTTGTCATCATGCGTGTGCATTCTGCTAAGTGCACTATCCATAACTATTTAATATGGCTTCATTTGAAGCCTCGGTTATTCTCTTATTTTCTGTTGATTTAGTGGGATCGTTAGGGGGATGTTAGGACTGAGTTTTGAATGAGAGCGCCTGTCAGCAACCAATCACCGTACGCACCGCTTCTAAACTCGTGCATGAGAATGGACGTCATCCATAGCAACGGAGTTTTTATCTTAAGCTTAGGAGTTGGTATTATCCTTAGTATGAGTAGGTCTCAGAGCCGTTGTGAATCACTTTTAAGAAATTACTCCTACGTAAAAGGTTTTAGCGCGAGTTAGGAGCACTCCTAGTGGTAAGATAAAAGGCTTTGTGAATACGGCCCCAGATATTTAAATACTTTTACTCAAGTAGTATTTTAAAAGGTGACTTTCACTTTTACTTGAGTCATTTTCCAGTTAGGTATCTGTACTTTTACTCAAGTATGGCTTTTGGGTACTTTATACACCACTGCTAATTAGGCACCCTATGGTGTTTAACCTGAATCTGTTAACTGCTTGACTTTATCAATGCAGCCAGGGGTTCAATTACTTTTGCACATACAGTAATTCCATGTTTTATGTAGTTTTTTGGGCTACTCACACAATTCCCTATAAACAAGAACAAGCAATTGATAAACATAAACCTGACTAATATAATCTAAATGAGCACGGCAAAGTTGAAGAAGGGACCGGAAGACGCAGTCAGGATTCTGTAGTTTATATCAGCGTGGAGACCCCCTCTCAGCTGGTGCTCAGAGAATGGCCTACCTGATTGTGCAATATGCATTTATATCATTCAGTCAGGTAGAAATACAATAGGGGAGAGGGTGACCACACCCCATTGGTTTGAGGAAGAGGAGAAGGTGAGGTGAGGGGTTCACTTATCTAAGGGGGAAGGGGTTACAGATACAAAATAAGGCTACACTTAGCAATATTTCCCGTTCCATCAGTCCCCCATTTGAGCATTTCTATGCTCACACATGAACCACCATGCAACAGCCAATCAGACCAGGAAACATCAATATACGTTACAGATACATATGATACAAAAAAACAGTAGAATAGCTATTTTGCAGTTCTATCAGTCCCATATAAACATTTCTGTTCACACAAGAACCACCATGCCACCATGCCACCATCAGATCCGGAAAACATCAATATGCGGTTCCATCACTGACATTTCATACATGGAAAACTGGTGATGATAAAATAAAAAAATCATGGTAAAATAATAGAAAACTCTAAACTGCACATACTTTCAAGCAGCACTGTATACTTTCAAACACATCACACACTGTAGAGGTAGACTAGTGTCTGGTTCTGTAGAGGTAGACTAGTGTGTGGTTCTGTAGACTAGTGTGTGGTTCTGTAGAGGTAGACTAGTGTGTGGTTCTGTAGACTAGTGTGTGGTTCTGTAGAGGTAGACTAGTGTGTGGTTCTGTAGAGGTAGACTAGTGTGTGGTTCTGTAGACTAGTGTGTGGTTCTGTAGAGGTAGACTAGTGTGTGGTTCTGTAGACTAGTGTCTGGTTCTGTAGAGGTAGACTAGTGTCTGGTTCTGTAGAGGTAGACTAGTGTGTGGTTCTGTAGACTAGTGTGTGGTTCTGTAGAGGTAGACTAGTGTGTGGTTCTGTAGAGGTAGACTAGTGTGTGGTTCTGTAGAGGTAGACTAGTGTCTGGTTCTGTAGAGGTAGACTAGTGTGTGGTTCTGTAGAGGTAGACTAGTGTCTGGTTCTGTAGAGGTAGACTAGTGTGTGGTTCTGTAGAGGTAGACTAGTGTGTGGTTCTGTAGAGGTAGACTAGTGTGTGGTTCTGTAGAGGTAGACTAGTGTGTGGTTCTGTAGAGGTAGACTAGTGTGTGGTTCTGTAGACTAGTGTGTGGTTCTGTAGAGGTAGACTAGTGTGTGGTTCTGTAGAGGTAGACTAGTGTGTGGTTCTGTAGAGGTAGACTAGTGTGTGGTTCTGTAGAGGTAGACTAGTGTGTGGTTCTGTAGAGGTAGACTAGTGTGTGGTTCTGTAGAGGTAGACTAGTGTGTGGTTCTGTAGAGGTAAACTAGTGTGTGGTTCTGTAGACTAGTGTGTGGTTCTGTAGAGGTAGACTAGTGTGTGGTTCTGTAGACTAGTGTGTGGTTCTGTAGAGGTAGACTAGTGTGTGGTTCTGTAGAGGTAGACTAGTGTGTGGTTCTGTAGAGGTAGACTAGTGTGTGGTTCTGTAGAGGTAGACTAGTGTGTGGTTCTGTAGAGGTAGACTAGTGTGTGGTTCTGTAGAGGTAGACTAGTGTGTGGTTCTGTAGAGGTAGACTAGTGTGTGGTTCTGTAGAGGTAGACTAGTGTGTGGTTCTGTAGAGGTAGACTAGTGTGTGGTTCTGTAGAGGTAGACTAGTGTGTGGTTCTGTAGAGGTAGACTAGTGTGTGGTTCTGTAGAGGTAAACTAGTGTGTGGTTCTGTAGAGGTAGACTAGTGTCTGGTTCTGTAGAGGTAGACTAGTGTGTGGTTCTGTAGAGGTAAACTAGTGTGTGGTTCTGTAGACTAGTGTGTGGTTCTGTAGAGGTAAACTAGTGTGTGGTTCTGTAGACTAGTGTGTGGTTCTGTAGAGGTAGACTAGTGTGTGGTTCTGTAGAGGTAGACTAGTGTGTGGTTCTGTAGAGGTAGACTAGTGTGTGGTTCTGTAGAGGTAGACTAGTGTGTGGTTCTGTAGAGGTAGACTAGTGTGTGGTTCTGTAGAGGTAGACTAGTGTGTGGTTCTGTAGAGGTAGACTAGTGTCTGGTTCTGTAGAGGTAGACTAGTGTCTGGTTCTGTAGACTAGTGTGTGGTTCTGTAGAGGTAGACTAGTGTGTGGTTCTGTAGAGGTAGACTAGTGTGTGGTTCTGTAGAGGTAGACTAGTGTGTGGTTCTGTAGAGGTAGACTAGTGTCTGGTTCTGTAGAGGTAGACTAGTGTGTGGTTCTGTAGAGGTAGACTAGTGTGTGGTTCTGGAGAGGTAGACTAGTGTGTGGTTCTGTAGACTAGTGTGTGGTTCTGTAGACTAGTGTGTGGTTCTGTAGAGGTAGACTAGTGTGTGGTTCTGTAGAGGTAGACTAGTGTGTGGTTCTGTAGAGGTAGACTAGTGTGTGGTTCTGTAGAGGTAGACTAGTGTCTGGTTCTGTAGAGGTAGACTAGTGTGTGGTTCTGTAGACTAGTGTGTGGTTCTGTAGAGGTAGACTAGTGTGTGGTTCTGTAGACTAGTGTGTGGTTCTGTAGAGGTAAACTAGTGTCTGGTTCTGTAGACTAGTGTGTGGTTCTGTAGAGGTAGACTAGTGTGTGGTTCTGTAGAGGTAGACTAGTGTGTGGTTCTGTAGACTAGTGTGTGGTTCTGTAGAGGTAGACTAGTGTGTGGTTCTGTAGAGGTAGACTAGTGTCTGGTTCTGTAGAGGTAGACTAGTGTGTGGTTCTGTAGAGGTAGACTAGTGTGTGGTTCTGTAGAGGTAGACTAGTGTGTGGTTCTGTAGAGGTAGACTAGTGTCTGGTTCTGTAGAGGTAGACTAGTGTGTGGTTCTGTAGAGGTAGACTAGTGTGTGGTTCTGTAGAGGTAGACTAGTGTGTGGTTCTGTAGAGGTAGACTAGTGTGTGGTTCTGTAGACTAGTGTGTGGTTCTGTAGAGGTAGACTAGTGTGTGGTTCTGTAGAGGTAGACTAGTGTGTGGTTCTGTAGACTAGTGTGTGGTTCTGTAGAGGTAAACTAGTGTCTGGTTCTGTAGAGGTAGACTAGTGTCTGGTTCTGTAGAGGTAGACTAGTGTCTGGTTCTGTAGAGGTAGACTAGTGTGTGGTTCTGTAGACTAGTGTGTGGTTCTGTAGACTAGTGTGTGGTTCTGTAGAGGTAGACTAGTGTGTGGTTCTGTAGTGGTAGACTAGTGTGTGGTTCTGTAGACTAGTGTGTGGTTCTGTAGAGGTAGACTAGTGTGTGGTTCTGTAGACTAGTGTCTGGTTCTGTAGAGGTAGACTAGTGTGTGGTTCTGTAGAGGTAGACTAGTGTGTGGTTCTGTAGAGGTAGACTAGTGTGTGGTTCTGTAGAGGTAGACTAGTGTGTGGTTCTGTAGACTAGTGTGTGGTTCTGTAGAGGTAGACTAGTGTGTGGTTCTGTAGACTAGTGTGTGGTTCTGTAGAGGTAGACTAGTGTGTGGTTCTGTAGTGGTAGACTAGTGTGTGGTTCTGTAGACTAGTGTGTGGTTCTGTAGAGGTAGACTAGTGTGTGGTTCTGTAGACTAGTGTCTGGTTCTGTAGAGGTAGACTAGTGTGTGGTTCTGTAGAGGTAGACTAGTGTGTGGTTCTGTAGAGGTAGACTAGTGTGTGGTTCTGTAGACTAGTGTGTGGTTCTGTAGAGGTAGACTAGTGTGTGGTTCTGTAGAGGTAGACTAGTGTGTGGTTCTGTAGACTAGTGTGTGGTTCTGTAGAGGTAGACTAGTGTGTGGTTCTGTAGACTAGTGTGTGGTTCTGTAGAGGTAGACTAGTGTGTGGTTCTGTAGAGGTAGACTAGTGTGTGGTTCTGTAGACTAGTGTGTGGTTCTGTAGAGGTAGACTAGTGTGTGGTTCTGTAGAGGTAGACTAGTGTGTGGTTCTGTAGAGGTAGACTAGTGTGTGGTTCTGTAGAGGTAGACTAGTGTCTGGTTCTGTAGAGGTAGACTAGTGTCTGGTTCTGTAGAGGTAGACTAGTGTCTGGTTCTGTAGAGGTAGACTAGTGTGTGGTTCTGTAGAGGTAGACTAGTGTGTGGTTCTGTAGAGGTAGACTAGTGTGTGGTTCTGTAGAGGTAGACTAGTGTGTGGTTCTGTAGAGGTAGACTAGTGTGTGGTTCTGTAGAGGTAGACTAGTGTGTGGTTCTGTAGAGGTAGACTAGTGTGTGGTTCTGTAGAGGTAGACTAGTGTGTGGTTCTGTAGACTAGTGTGTGGTTCTGTAGAGGTAGACTAGTGTGTGGTTCTGTAGAGGTAGACTAGTGTCTGGTTCTGTAGAGGTAGACTAGTGTGTGGTTCTGTAGAGGTAGACTAGTGTGTGGTTCTGTAGACTAGTGTGTGGTTCTGTAGAGGTAGACTAGTGTGTGGTTCTGTAGAGGTAGACTAGTGTGTGGTTCTGTAGACTAGTGTGTGGTTCTGTAGAGGTAGACTAGTGTGTGGTTCTGTAGAGGTAGACTAGTGTCTGGTTCTGTAGAGGTAGACTAGTGTGTGGTTCTGTAGACTAGTGTGTGGTTCTGTAGAGGTAGACTAGTGTGTGGTTCTGTAGAGGTAGACTAGTGTGTGGTTCTGTAGAGGTAGACTAGTGTGTGGTTCTGTAGAGGTAGACTAGTGTGTGGTTCTGTAGAGGTAGACTAGTGTCTGGTTCTGTAGAGGTAGACTAGTGTGTGGTTCTGTAGAGGTAGACTAGTGTGTGGTTCTGTAGAGGTAGACTAGTGTCTGGTTCTGTAGAGGTAGACTAGTGTGTGGTTCTGTAGACTAGTGTGTGGTTCTGTAGACTAGTGTGTGGTTCTGTAGAGGTAGACTAGTGTGTGGTTCTGTAGAGGTAGACTAGTGTGTGGTTCTGTAGAGGTAGACTAGTGTGTGGTTCTGTAGAGGTAGACTAGTGTGTGGTTCTGTAGACTAGTGTGTGGTTCTGTAGAGGTAGACTAGTGTGTGGTTCTGTAGAGGTAGACTAGTGTGTGGTTCTGTAGAGGTAGACTAGTGTGTGGTTCTGTAGAGGTAGACTAGTGTGTGGTTCTGTAGAGGTAGACTAGTGTCTGGTTCTGTAGAGGTAGACTAGTGTCTGGTTCTGTAGAGGTAGACTAGTGTCTGGTTCTGTAGAGGTAGACTAGTGTGTGGTTCTGTAGAGGTAGACTAGTGTGTGGTTCTGTAGACTAGTGTGTGGTTCTGTAGAGGTAGACTAGTGTGTGGTTCTGTAGAGGTAGACTAGTGTGTGGTTCTGTAGAGGTAGACTAGTGTGTGGTTCTGTAGAGGTAGACTAGTGTGTGGTTCTGTAGACTAGTGTGTGGTTCTGTAGAGGTAGACTAGTGTGTGGTTCTGTAGAGGTAGACTAGTGTGTGGTTCTGTAGAGGTAGACTAGTGTCTGGTTCTGTAGAGGTAGACTAGTGTCTGGTTCTGTAGAGGTAGACTAGTGTGTGGTTCTGTAGACTAGTGTGTGGTTCTGTAGAGGTAGACTAGTGTGTGGTTCTGTAGAGGTAGACTAGTGTCTGGTTCTGTAGAGGTAGACTAGTGTGTGGTTCTGTAGAGGTAGACTAGTGTGTGGTTCTGTAGACTAGTGTGTGGTTCTGTAGAGGTAGACTAGTGTGTGGTTCTGTAGAGGTAGACTAGTGTCTGGTTCTGTAGAGGTAGACTAGTGTCTGGTTCTGTAGAGGTAGACTAGTGTGTGGTTCTGTAGACTAGTGTGTGGTTCTGTAGAGGTAGACTAGTGTGTGGTTCTGTAGAGGTAGACTAGTGTCTGGTTCTGTAGAGGTAGACTAGTGTGTGGTTCTGTAGAGGTAGACTAGTGTGTGGTTCTGTAGAGGTAGACTAGTGTGTGGTTCTGTAGAGGTAGACTAGTGTCTGGTTCTGTAGAGGTAGACTAGTGTGTGGTTCTGTAGAGGTAGACTAGTGTGTGGTTCTGTAGACTAGTGTGTGGTTCTGTAGAGGTAGACTAGTGTGTGGTTCTGTAGAGGTAGACTAGTGTCTGGTTCTGTAGAGGTAGACTAGTGTGTGGTTCTGTAGAGGTAGACTAGTGTGTGGTTCTGTAGAGGTAGACTAGTGTGTGGTTCTGTAGAGGTAGACTAGTGTGTGGTTCTGTAGAGGTAGACTAGTGTGTGGTTCTGTAGAGGTAGACTAGTGTGTGGTTCTGTAGACTAGTGTGTGGTTCTGTAGAGGTAGACTAGTGTGTGGTTCTGTAGAGGTAGACTAGTGTGTGGTTCTGTAGAGGTAGACTAGTGTGTGGTTCTGTAGAGGTAGACTAGTGTGTGGTTCTGTAGAGGTAGACTAGTGTGTGGTTCTGTAGACTAGTGTGTGGTTCTGTAGAGGTAGACTAGTGTGTGGTTCTGTAGAGGTAGACTAGTGTGTGGTTCTGTAGAGGTAGACTAGTGTGTGGTTCTGTAGAGGTAGACTAGTGTGTGGTTCTGTAGAGGTAGACTAGTGTGTGGTTCTGTAGACTAGTGTGTGGTTCTGTAGAGGTAGACTAGTGTGTGGTTCTGTAGAGGTAGACTAGTGTGTGGTTCTGTAGAGGTAGACTAGTGTGTGGTTCTGTAGAGGTAGACTAGTGTGTGGTTCTGTAGAGGTAGACTAGTGTCTGGTTCTGTAGAGGTAGACTAGTGTCTGGTTCTGTAGACTAGTGTGTGGTTCTGTAGAGGTAGACTAGTGTGTGGTTCTGTAGAGGTAGACTAGTGTGTGGTTCTGTAGACTAGTGTGTGGTTCTGTAGAGGTAGACTAGTGTCTGGTTCTGTAGAG
>NC_137925.1:35551569-35554069 GCF_963457725.1 Sprattus sprattus | reverse complement strand
CCAGTAGGCTTTCGCTAAACGTTTCACGTTCGTTTCGCTTGAAGGGCCGTGTGTGCTGATATTTGAAGTGGTCAAGGGCTGGAAATATAATAGCCTTACAGTTTGCTGGGTGCTTTAGTTATTACTGCCTTGATTACATGCAATTGCCATATTTTATATTGATCGTTTTTTATTTCTCTTAACGTGCAAAGTGTCATTCCCGTTGGATGCACAAACTTGTCATCATGCGTGTGCATTCTGCTAACTGCACTGTCCATAACTATTTAATATGACTTAATGTGAAGCCTAGGTTATTCTCTTATTTTCAGTTGATATAGTGGGATTGTTAGAGGGACGTCACGAATGAGTTTTTAATGAGAGAGCCTGTCAACAACCAATCACCGTCCTCACCCCTTCTAAACTCGTGCATGAGAGTCGACGTCATCCATAGCAACGGTGGTTTTATCTTAAGCTTAGGAGTTGGTATTATCCTTAGTATGAGTAGGTCTCAGAGCCGTTGTGAATCACTTTTAAGAAATTACTCCTACGTAAAAGGTTTTAGCGCGAGTTAGGAGCACTCCTAGTGGTAAGATAAAAGGCTTTGTGAATACGGCCCCAGGGCTCTGTGGGGGTCATACCATCACTTGCAGGACTTTCTGTTCTTCTTTAAGCTGAAGATAGTTGTTAATGACATTGGCTGTATGTTTGGGGATATGTTCCTGCTGCAGAATACATTTGGTGCCAATCACACGCCTCCCTGATGGTATTGCATGATGGATTAGTATCTGCCTGTATTTCTCAGCATTGAAGACTCCATTCATCCTGACCAAATTTCCAACTCCACTTGCAGAAATGCAGCCCCAAACTGGAAAGGAACCTCTACCATGCTTCACTGTTGCCTGCAGACTCTCATTATTGTACCTCTCTCCAGCCCTTTGGCGAACAAACTGTCTTCTTCTACAGCCAAATATTTCGAATTTTGACTCATCAGTCCAGAGCACCTTCTGCCATGTTTCTGCACCCCAGTTTCTATGTTTTCGTGCTTAGTTCAGTCACTTGGCCTTGTTTCCTTGTCGGGGTAGAGCTTTTTGGCTGCAACTCTTCCATGAAGACCACTTCTGGCCAGACTTCCCCGGACAGTAAATGTCTGTACCTGGGTACCACTGGTTTCTGCCAGTTCTGAGCTGATGCTACTGCTTGAAATCTTCCGATTTCGAAGGTAAATAAGCTTGATGGGTTTTTCATCAGCTGCATTAAGTTTCCTTGGCTGACCACTGCGTCTACGATCCTCAACGTCTTCTTCAAAAGAGCTTGAACTGCACATTTTGAAACCCCTGTCTGCTTTGAAATATTTGTCTGGGAGAGACCCTGCTGATGCAGTATAACTACGTTGTGTCTTGTTGCTGTGCTCAGTCTTACCATGTAAATGGATAAAAAAAAAACATTTATTGTTTACATTTTTCAAAGCATTCTTAGTTCATAGCATTTATTCACACCTGCCTAAAACTTTTGCACAGTACTGTACATACATACATACATACAGAGATGGGCAGTATTTCAATTACTTGTATTTGAAATACTGGTTAATTTGCTTTTGAGTATTTTGTAATTTGTATTTGATAGGGCCGATAAAAAATCGAATGTAATTTGTAACAAAATACTTTAGAGTTGAATAATTTTGTATTTAAAATACTCAAATTACTTTCTCCAGTGTTTAGGCAGAAGGAAAACATTTTTCAGTCGGATTCTACCACGAGACCATCTGATCTGCCTCTGAATGTCATTGTCGAATCAGTCAATTTGCCAAAGTGTTGCTTCTTATGGCCCGCCCCTTTTTGGGGCGAAAAGGAAATCACCCCAGATCTCTCTCATTGACTCTCATGTTAAATCAATTTTTTTCACAAAACAGGGTTGTGGTCGAAAACTTAGAAAGCTGTCTTGATCCTTGTCAATTTATCTTCAGTACACCGACTTAAAGGAGGTTCTTTCAAAGAGCGAATCGAGTTGTTGCACTGAACGTTAGCCATCTTGACACAATGTGACTTGATGAAAGCCGTGTGATGTCCTTATACGCAATTAGAGCTAAGGTCCGGGACGCGATCTGGCACTCCGCGCCTGGGCGAGACTCTCCACTTTGTGAATGAGGCGCACCTCACCTAGGACGCAATCTGGCACTCCGCGCCTGGGCGAGACGCTCCACTTTGTGAATGAGGCGCGCCTCACCTAGGACGCGATCTGGCACTCCGCGCTGCATTGCATAGAGGCAGGGGCCCGGGCGCACATGAGACTCTTATTAAAGATCTTAGCCTACTATAAACGTTGTTGAGACTCGCACTAAAGATCTTACTCATTCTCACAGAGACAAAACAAATAGCTACACGGTCATTTATCTGTGCGATGCCACATGTGTGCGCCAGTGTTGTCAATCACATGTGGGCGCCAATGTTGTCAAAGATAATCTGTAACTTGTGGAAGTTGTATTGTTAAACGGTGAGTACTTTGGTAGATTAAAGTATAAACT
>NC_137925.1:35536569-35541569 GCF_963457725.1 Sprattus sprattus | reverse complement strand
CACACACACCTAACATACACAACGCATAACACACACACACGATCCAAGAGGAAACAGAAGCTACGAGGCGGAATGTGTGAGATGTGTGTGCGTGTGTGTGTGTGTGTGTGTGTGTGTGTGTGTGTGTGTGTGTGTGTGTGTGTGTGTGTTTGTGTGTGTGTTTGTGTGTGTGTGTGTGTGTGTGTGTGAGAGCTACGAGGAATGAGGAATGAGGGAAGAGAAACGAAAGACAAATTCCAGGAAGTTTCCTGTAAGCAAACTGGAGCATTTTTAGGCTCAGATAATTACACACACACACACACACACACACACACACACACACACACACACACACACACACACACACACACACACGCACACACATCTCACACATTCCGCCTCGTAGCTTCTGTTTCCTCTTGGATCGTGTGTGTGTGTTATGCGTTGTGTAGATCAGATAATCACTTCTCCTGCCCCAGGGACTCACACACTCACACCCACACAAACACACATACACACACACACACATACACACACACACACACACACACCGGCATGTCTGCAACACACACACCTCCCTTTCTTTCTCCCACAAACACACAGCAATATCATACACACACATACTGTACATACACATGCATTTGGCACAAACAAACACACAAACACTTCAGACACTTCACTTTCAGATACTTACACTCTCACACACATACATTCACACACTACACATATCCACCAACTCACACCACACACACACACACACTTACACAGACACACACACATCTCTGATACTGTGTGTGAAGTGTGGTGTGATAAAGGGGTCACCAAGCAGATGTTGATAACTGTCCCCAGAGAGTGTGTGTGTGTGTGTAGATGAGTGTTGGTGTATGAGAGAGAGACAGCAGCATGGTGTGTGTATGAGATTCCAGCTGTTGAACAGTATGCCAGGAGTGTGTGTGTGTGTGTGTGTGTGTGTGTGTGTGTGTGTTTGTGTGTGCGTGTGTGTTTGGATACCAATGAGATTCCAGCTGTTTGTTCCTCCCACCCCTCTCTTGCACTGGTATATGGTAAACATGTTGGGTAGCTGAGGGCAGGTGTGTGTGTGTGTGTGTATGCGTGTTGGTGTGTGTGTTCTTGTGTGTGTGCGCGAGCGCACATCTGTGTGTCGTTATGCGTGAGTGTGTGTGTGTGTGTGTGTGTACGTGCACACATACACACATAGACACACAAACACAGACACACTCACACACCCACACAGCTTGTCTAGTAAACCTGAGCTTTGTCACACACACACACACACACACAGACACACACACACACACACAGGTATGTGTGTGTATGTGTCTGCGTACCCTTACGTGTATGAGTGTGTGTGTGTGTGTGTGTGCTTGTTTCTGCGTACCCGTTACATGTATGCGTGTGTGCGTGTGTATGTGTGTCTGCGTATGTGTATGAGTGTGTGTGTGTGTGTGTGTGTGTGTATGCGTACCATTACGTGTATGAGTGTGTGTGTGTGTGTGTGTGTGTGTGTGTGTGTGTGTGTGTGTCTGCGTACCCTTAGGTGTATGAGTCTGTGTGTGTGTGTGTGTGTATGCGCACCCTTACGTGTATGAGTCTGTGTGTGTGTTTGTATGCGTACGCTTACGTGTATGAGTGTGTGTGTGTGTGTGTGTGTGTGTATGCATACCCTTACATGTATGAGTGTGTGTGTGTGTGTGTCTGCGTACCCTTACGTGTATGAGTGTGTGTGTGTGTGTGTCTGCGTACCCTTACGTGTATGAGTGTGTGTGTGTGTGTATGCATACCCTTACGTGTATGAGTGTGAGTGTGTGTGTGTCTGCGTACCCTTACGTGTATGAGTGTGTGTGTGTGTGTGTCTGCGTACCCTTACGTGTATGAGTGTGTGTGTGTGTGTGTCTGCGTACCCTTACGTGTATGATTCTGTGTGTGTGTGTGTCTGCGTACCCTTACGTGTATGAGTGTGTGTGTGTGTGTGTGTCTGCGTACCCTTACGTGTATGAGTCTGTGTGTTTGAGTCATTCGAGATGAATCGTGACATCACACACATCCTGTCAATCATCTGGATGGAATGCCTGGCATCTCGCAGGTGAGCAGAGGTCACCATGACAACGTGAGGAGGGCACATGGAGATGATGTCAGAGCTGTCTCCACCAGGAAGTGATGAAAGAGCTGTCTCCACCTCTGAGCCCAAAACAGGAAGTGAAGCAGGGTGGAGAAGGAAAACTAAGTTGAAGCCAATTAGTGCACACACACACAGACACGTATGCACAGCCACACACTCACTCACACACACACACACTCACACACACACACACACACACAAACAGACACGTATGCACAGCCACACACACACTCACTCACACACACACACACACACAAACATACACGTATGCACAGATAGACAGCCACACACACACACACACACACACACACACACACACACACACTCACACACACACACACACACACACACACACACACATGTGTATGCACAGATACACCCCCCCCCCCCCACACACACACACACACACACACACTCATACACTACCTACATATGTGGCAGAGCTGGACAGACATTGAGCTGAC
This sequence comes from Sprattus sprattus, assembly GCF_963457725.1. Lineage (NCBI taxonomy): Eukaryota > Metazoa > Chordata > Actinopteri > Clupeiformes > Clupeidae > Sprattus > Sprattus sprattus. The sequence continues at coordinate 35,538,986 of NC_137925.1, read as the reverse complement.
TGAAGCCTGAGGATCTCTCCCCTTGCTCCATGTATCAGGCCCAGATATCAGGGCAGGGGGGGCACGTACACACACACACACACACACACACACTAAGGCCCAGACCTCAAGGCAGAAGGAACACGTACACACACACACACTCACACACACACACACACAAACACACACACACACACACACACATGAGGGCCCTGTTCGGCGTACAACTGAAGCTAAGATAATTAATTTAGCTTGCGACATGAGATAATATAGCTCGCTAAATGAGAACAGGTCAAGCCTGTCTGGCGACGTGCGCTAAGATAAAAAATCCTCAGGTTAAATTGTCCCAGGCTAAAAATTGTGCGTGCACGTCCTGCTTCAAAAGGCAGGATAGGTCAATCACCAAAACCATGATTGTTTTCACGAACAAAAGTCTAAACTCAAAGAAAAAGACTCATTTTTTTCTCCGCTAAGGCAGGATATGACCATGAACGCGTTATGAAGAATTCAAGACCATAATCATGTCAAAATTCAACACTGCCGCGTCTGTGACAGCAATATAAGAAACTGTCTTTAGGCTGTCTAATATGTGATTTCTTTTCCAATGCCTAATATGTGAATTTGGTGCAGTGGTTAGAGCTCATGGATTGCATGCTACAGTTCGGTGGTTCGAACCCCTTCGCTTCCCTAGTAATTGTAGTTTTACATCTCCTTGTTAATAGCTTTGAATAAAACCGTCTGCGAAATGACTAAATGTAAATGTATTAATAAGAAATTCAATAAATTGAAGCAATGAAAATATATTGTGTGTATTTCTCTCTTCTTATCATGCATCCACCTTTTCTACAAAAATTATATGCTGTGAAATAGACTGAGGTAGACTTTATTAGACACGTTTGCAAAACTATACGTTTCCAATGATGTTGCATTTGTTGATGACGTATGGTTAATAACATCGTGATTGTAGAAGGGACATAAAATCAAGATCTTAAACAACTTTCGCCAATATCTCCGTAATGGAGATGGGTTATGTGCTCAAATTTCCTGGGATCAAAGAAAACGTAAGTATTCATGTGCAAACTAAAAATCACGTCTCAGGCTGAGCATGAAAGTTATTTCGGGTTTATCAACTGTAGGCTACCAATGTCTCAACTGTACTAATAGGCTACCACTGTCATATAATTATGAGTGCTTTGTTGTCCGCATCGCCGACATTGCAAAAATGAAGGCTACCACTCGCAAGAAAGTGAAGACATTCAATGATCTACGGTGGTGTATGCAATAAATGACTCGAGAAGGTCTTCTAAATTAATTATTCCTTGTCGGGTGGATCGGTAGCGCTCATACAAGAACTCATCATGATGGAAAAATGGATCTTCTTGGCAATCGCAAAGAACTTTTCCTACGCTAATCAAACTGTAATATGACTCCTTGTATATGGGATCCCTCCTTTTGGCGTGGGTGTGGCAAGTTTAGCCAGCTAAACTTTGGTTAGCCTGCCCTGGAGCAGGTTAGTGCTAAGCGATTGGTTACCATGGTTATTAATAAAAAGTTGCTTCGCCGGACTCGATAAAGCGGTGTTGTCTTTTTTTTGCCTGGAATTTAGCTCGCTAAACCGCTTTGCGAGCGTCGCCGAACAGTACCCAGGCCCAGATCTCAGGGCAGTGGGAACACATACACGCACACACACACACACACACGCACACACACACACACACACACATCAGGCCCAGATCTCTGTGCAGTGTGAGACATGTTTGAACACAAAGCCCTTGTGGGCTTCTTCTGCCCGTGCCTGTGTGTGTCTGTGTGTGTGTGTGTCCGTGCGTGTCTATGTATGTATGTGTGTGTGTGTGTGTGTGTGTGTGCCTGTTCCTGTGTGTGTCATTGTGTGCTTGTGTGTGTGCCTTATGTCTAGAGTACAGAGTGCTTGGGCTAAGAAAGGAAACTGTTTTCTGGTAAACTTGCTTCGGAGCCAAAATGGCGATTTTTCCCCGTTTTCTCTAAATCCCTACAACTAGTGCGCGCTATATCCTCCCCGGGGCCGGGAGCTCGTGGACTGTCCGGTTTGGCTTCCCGTTTGCGTTCCGCGCGGCTCTGTGTGGATACCAGCGACCCACGCCCTGCAGCGGTGAGACCCAGCCGCACGCAGGCGCAGTGGTTTTTCCCGTGTCAAACATGGCTGTGCTTTTGGACAGTGAAAAATGCTGATTCGCGTCGCTAGATATCGAAAAAGAAGCAATAATGGCTCGGCTGGCTGACTATTTTATAATCGTAGGATACGACCAGGAGAAGTCCGGTAAGTTAACGCGATTCTCGCTCCTGGAGTGCTTCTGTTTTGACGCTAGACGTCAGATGTTCGGGTATTAACCAGCCTGCGAGCTGAGATTGGCCACAGAGCCACTGTTTGCGTTTCGCTGTTTTGATTTGAGAATAAA
>NC_137925.1:35526569-35531569 GCF_963457725.1 Sprattus sprattus | reverse complement strand
CTTACTTTATCTCACGTACACAGCTCTAGAACTCTCTCTCTCTCACACACACACACACACACACACACACACACACACACACACACACACACACACACACACACACAGTTATTTGTCCGTCGTACACACACATTTATATTCACATACAGATTGTTATCTTAAGCACTCATCTTCAGGTGTGAGCTGTATGGTGAACATGCGGGCCTTTTAGATTTGTACCCACTCCACCCTGTTATGTGTGTGTGTGATAAGGCATCTTTTTATATTATGTTATGTGAGGCCTTGTGCGAGATCAAGTGTGTTTGTTTTGCGTGTGTGTGTGTGTGTGTGTTTTTTTGTTTGTGTGTGATTCACTCCAGGCATGTAGACCAGATAAGGGCTCCATGCTGCCCAAAGCCCTTGGAGTTCTGTGCACACACACACGCACACGCACACGCACACGCACACGCACACGCACACGCACACGCACACGCACACGCACACGCACATGCACACACACACGCACACGCACATGCACATGCACACACACACACACACACACACACACACATACACACACGTGCACATACAACATACACACACTCTTATCTGTGTTGATGCTGTAGAATGCACACATACACACATGGCACATACACACACACACACACACACACACATACAAATACACACACTCTTATCTGTGTTGATGCTGTAGAATGCACACATACACACATGGCACATACACACACACACACACACACACACACACATACACACACACACAAACACAAACACACACGTGCACACACACACACACACACACACACTCTTCTTATCTGTGTTGATGCTGTAGAATGTTCTTCATTCTAGGGGGGGGGGGGGGGAGTTGTTGACGCACGGATGCCAGAAATGTAAAAATATCTGCAGATAAAACACAAATGTACAGTAGTTTTCACACACACACACACACACACACACACTATAATCAGCACCTTCCCCCCCTTTCCCACCACACACATGAACTACTCACAAAGGAAACACACCCACACCCACACCCACACACACACACACACACACACAGACACAGCTGCTTTAATTGAATGAATAACTCAGATGGGAGACAAGTGTGTGATTGTGCTTTCACATGAGTGTGTGTGTGCCTTGACATGACTGTGTTTGTGCTTCGACATGTGTGTGTGTGTTTGTGCTTTCACATAAGTCTGTGTGTGTGTGTTTGTGCTTTCACATGAGTGTGTTTTAATTTCACATGAGTGTGTGTGTTTGTGCTTTCACATGAGTGTTAGTGTGTGTGTGGGTGTGTGTTTGTTTGTGCTTGTACATGAGTGTGTGTGTGGGTGTGTGTTTGTTTGTGCTTGCACATGAGTGTGTGTGTGTGTGTGTTTGTGCTTTCGCAGGAGTGTTAGTGTGTGTGTGGGTGTGTGTTTGTTTGTGCTTGTACATGAGTGTGTGTGTGTGTGTGTGTGTTTGTGCTTTCACATGAGTGTTAGTGTGTGTGTGGGTGTGTGTTTGTTTGTGCTTGTACATGAGTGTGTGTGTGTGTGTGTGTGTGTTCATATGAGTGTATACAGTATTACACAGGATTAAGGTTAGTTGGGTGTGTGTTTATATGTGTGTATATGTTAACATAGGTGTGTGTGGTAATATAAAGTTGTCTGTTAACAGTGACATGAGTGATGAGGTAATGAAGTGATGAGGTGATGAGGTGATGATGAGGTCATGAGGTGATGATGAGGTCATGAGGTGATGAGGGCATGAGGTGATGAGGTCATGAGTGATATGGTGATGATGAGGTGATGCAGTGATGAGGTGATGATGTCATGATGTCATGAGGTGATGAGGTGATGCAGTGGTGAGGTGATGATGTCATGAGGTGATGAGGTGATGAGGTCATGAGGTCATGAGGTGATGCAGGAATGCAGCTTAGTCCCTTCAGTGCTGTAGTTGATTCTTGTCAGGCTTGTCCAGTGATGCGTTCAGCAGTGCACCACTGGGGCTCCAGTGTGTGTTTGGGTCCCTCCTCTCTGACATGCAGAGTCTCCTGCTCTCTTGACTGGAAAGGCAGAAAGGCAGCGTGTGTGTGTGTGTGTGTGTGTGTGTGTGTGTGTGTGTGTGTGTGTGTGTGTGTGTGTGTGTGTGTGTGTGTGTGAGAGAGAATACATTCATATCCTATCTAAAAAGCATGTGTGTGTGTGAGAGAGAATACATTCATATTCTCTCTGAAAAGCATGTGTGTGTGAGAGAGAGGGAGAGGGGGAAAATACATTCATATTCTATCTGAAAAGTGAATGAGTGTGAAGAGTTTGTAACTGAATATGTTTGTGTGTGTTTGTGTGAGAGCGAGAGAGAGAATGTGGTTTTGTGTGTGTTAAAGTGTGTGTGTGTGTGTGTGTGTGTGTTTACTAGGCTGAAGTGGAAAAGAGTCTTGGATAGTGTGGTCTTGTGAGTAGCTCTCAGTGATAATGAGGAATCCATGAACCAGTGAGGAATTTGCTCAAATGTCCTCCACTTCCTAGAGCTGTCTTTGTGAAACTTGATGCTCACTGGCTAGAGAGGTGTGTTTCTACAGAATGAGAGTGGAGTGACTGGTGTGTGCGTGTGCGTGTGCGTGTGCGTGTGCGTGTGCGTGTGCGCGTGGGTGCATATGTGTGCTGGGATATAAAGGGCACTAATTGGCATTCAAGTGAGCCTGGCTCTGTGGAGATGAGGTCAGAGTGCAGGGTCATAAACCCAGTGCAGGGTCATAAACCCAGTGCAGGGTCATAACCCCAGACCAGGGTCATAACCCCAGACCAGGGTCATAACCCCAGACCAGGGTCATAAACCCAGACCAGGGTCATAAACCCAGCGCAGGGCTTGACAGTGCGAGTCTCATTTGCTACAAGCTCGTGTGCGAACAAAATGTATCACAAAATGTATCCCAGGCAAAGCTGTTGGGCCAGTGCCAGTGTTATACTGTTTATACACCGTGTTCCACATTATTATGCAAATTGGATTTAAGGGTCATCATCATGATTGTTTTTGTTTTTCAATAAACTCATGGGTGGTATTGTGTCTCATGGCTAATTGAATGATTGAAATCAATCTCAGACACCTGTGATGATTAGTTTGCCAGGTGAGCCCAATCAAAGGAAAACTACTAAAGAAGGATGCTCCACATTATTAAGCAAGCTACATGTTTCAGGCAAAATGGGAAAGAGAAAGGATCTCTCTGCTGCTGAAAAGTGTCACAACATTGGATATTTCCAAAAGAATTGCGCATGATCATCGGACGGTGAAGAAATTTGTCACCGATTCACAGCACAAGTGGGTTCGTTCAGACAAAGGGAAGATAAGGAATATTTCTGCCAAACAAATGCGTAGGGTTAAGAGAGCAGCCACTAAAATGCCATTGAATAGCAGCAAACAGGTGTTTGAAGCCGCTGGTGCCTCTGGAGTCGCGCGAACTTCGGGATGTAGGATGCTCAAGAGGTTTTCAAGTGTCCTTAAACCTTATTCAGCCACCCCTAAACCCAGCTCACAAGCAAAAAAAGGTTGCAGTGGGCTCAGGACTACATGAAGACTAACCTTCAAACTGTTTTGTTTACGGATGAGTGCCATGCAACCCTTGATGGTCCTGATGGATGGAGTAGTGGATGGTTGGTGAATGGCCACCATGTCCCAACAAGGCTGAGACGTCAACAAGGAGGTGGCAGAGTCATGTTTTGGGCCGGAATCATGGGGTGAGAACTGGTCAACCCCTTCAGGGTCCCCGACTGTGTGAAAATGACCTCTGCAAAGTATGTAGAGTTTCTGACTGACCACTTTCTTCCGTGGTACAAAAAGAAGAGCCGTGCCTTCCGTAGCAAAGTCATATTTATGCATGACAATGCACCATCTCATGCTGCAAAGAAGAAAAACTCATGGTGTGGCCCCCATCTTCCCTTGACTTTAACCCTATTGAGAACCTTTGGAGCATCATCAAGCAAAAGATATACAGTGCCACTTGAAAGTATGTGAACCCCTTGAGCACTTAAGCGTTTTCTGTTGTTTTACCATGATTTTTCATTTTTTTATCACCAATTTTCCATAGATGAAATGTCAGGTTTATGTTTATCATTTGCATGTACTTGTTTAGAGGAAATTGTTTGAGAAGCTGAAAAACTACATGAAACATGGAATTAGTCCATTTCAAAAGTAAGTGAACCCCCAGCTGAATTGATAAAGTCAAGCAGGTAACAGATTCAGTGAAACTTATTTGGGTGAATAATTAGTCAATTGAGCAAACCGATCATCTGAGACATCCTTAGGGAAAGGTTTGGGCAACACAGATTAAAAGAGAGAGGAAACCAACCAAACTACTGTAGTGCCAAGGTGTACCCACACAGATCAACAATGCCGAGAGGAAACGAGATATCCGAGAACATCAGGAAGAAGGTACTGACAGCCCATCAGTCTTGGGAAAGCTATAAGACCATCTCCAAAAGATTCCAGCTCCATCCATCCATCCAAGACAAATCATTTTGAAATGGAGGGCATTCAACATGACCGCATCTCTGCCTAGAAGTGGACGCCCATCAAGACCATCACCAAGAAGCACCAGAAGAAGAATAAATCAGGTAAAAGTCAACCCACACATCACCTCTAAAGAGTTTCAGACCTCTCTGGCAGCATCTGGGGTAAATGTACATGGGTCTACAATCAGACGAAAATTGTTGGTTTTGATCGTGACAAAATAATTCTATCTCGGACTCATCTGTTTAAAGAAGGGACTTCCAGAAGGCCTTTGGTTTATCCAAGTGCTCTCGGGCAAAGTTGAAACGGGCAGTTTTGTTCTTTCTTGAGAGCAGAGGCTTCCTTCTAGCAACCCGATCATGAATGTCATGTCTATTCAATTTTCGTCTGATTGTAGACCCATGTACATTTACCCCAGATGCTGCCAGAGAGGTCTGAAACTCTTTAGAGGTGATGTGTGGGTTGACTTTTACCTGATTTATTCTTCTTCTGGTGCTTCTTGGTGATGG
>NC_137925.1:35519069-35521569 GCF_963457725.1 Sprattus sprattus | reverse complement strand
ATGCCCTTAGAATGATGACAATGACAATAATGCTTTTGTGTGTGTGTGTGTGTGTGTGTGTGTGTGTGTGTGTGTGTGTGCATGTGCGTGTGCGTGTGCGTGTGTGTGTATGTTATTCCAGGTTCTGGGGATGGATGTGGAAAGATCCTTCAGAGATTTCCAAAGACAGACTGGGATGGCACCGCTTTCCCTCAAGGAGTGGAGATGGTGAGCACACTCACACACACACACACACACACACACACACACACACAGACAGGCACACACACAGATTTTCAAAGACAGAGTGGGATGACAGTTTCCTCCTGTCTTGTTTTTCCTTCTACCAGATGGCAGACCTGCATCACAAACTTTCACACACACATTCATAGACACACACTCACACACACACACACACACACACACACACACACACACACACACACACACACACACACACACACAGCAGTGGTGGTCCGTCAGGGCCAGCAAGGCCTTCTCTGCTGGCCTAAACATCATCAGAAAATAAATGTAATAAAATAGATTTAATTTTAATATTTTCTTTTCATAAATACGTATTAAATAATTCCCCATAGTCCATTCTCTTGATTTCACAGCTTCCAGCGTTGTTTATGTATGTTAGAGCTTTCATCCAATCATATTTCAGCTATCATGTGTTGCCACGCTCCTAGAAACCTTCCCCGAGAACAGAAATCTTCCCTGAGGCCTTCAGAATTCACATTGAAGGCCCGTGTACATCTGATTGGTTTTCACAACTGGCTGTTTCAGTTAATTTAAGTTGAATGAACTGAAACAGACAGTTGTGATAACCAATCAGATTTCGAGTTGGCGACTGTGGGCCTTCTAGAAGGCCCCGGAAGATTTCTTTCCTCGCGTTGAACGTGACACGTAAACTTCCTTTGATTGAATACTGAGGCAGACCGGTGCAGTGCTTCAGTGCTCAGTTTAGCTGGCTAATGCGAAAACGACGTACGTCGGTTTCAATGCTTATTATGCTAGACTAAATATAATTACATTAACAAACTCAAATAAACTAGTTTACACCAACTTGATAATTCCAGTTTTTGATACAATTACAACGCCATTTTCAAGACGGAACTTTCAAGTAAAACTGGATATCTTGAGGATGGGAAGTTTAAAGAAACTGCTTTGCAGGTGGGACAATGCGATATTTAGTGGACAAACTTGTTAAAGCTCACATAGGCTACTCTCGGTGGACTTAATAAAACTTTGTAGACTAATCCCTGAAAATCGCCTTTTATTTTTAAGTTGTGACAGTAATATCCAAGCGATCATATAACTGAGAGTTTACTACTCTTAATGTATTGTTAATACGGGTGTATTGATTTTAAATGCTCCGGAAATATTAATAAAGTCAGTTGTACTCAACTATGTTAAGGTGATGCAATGCTCACTTATACTGCCTTTCTGTATATTAATGGTTCGAGAGCAATGGCGTCATAATGATGGTATTAGGAGGTGGATTCACTCAGTTTAACATCGTGTAGGACATCGCTGAAGGCCTAGACGTGAAATGCACGGACCGCCACTGACACACAGTAAGTTTGTGTGGGTGTGATGAGCTAACCTTAGCTATCCCTAGACCTCGTTAAGGGGCTAACCTTAGCTAGCCCTAGCCTAAGTGATGGTCTAACCATAGCTAGCCCTAGGTGATGGTCTAACCTTTGCTAGCCCTAGGTGATGGTCCAACCATAGCTAGCCCTAGGTGATGGTCTAACCTTTGCTAGCCCTAGGTGATGGTCCAACCATAGCTAGCCCTAGGTGATGGGCTAACCTTAGCTAGCCCTAGGTCAGGGGAGGGCAATTAATTTCCCCAAGGGGCCACATGAGATACCGGGACTGTTGTGGAGGGCCTGACCAATAGGCTCAATTCTAGCATTAATGTTTTTGCAGTATAAAAGGTGTGCCCAGACGAGCAATACACATGGCACACACACACACACACACGAGAGCAAGCTTGCAATGCAATAGTATAAGTATAAAATGAATAGTTATATACATTTTTATCGTTTAACGTTTGATTCCTTATTTACCATTGACATCAGGGCCCGCAAATAGCCCTGGGGCCGCACTTTGCTCAGGTCTGCCCTAGGTGATGGGCTAACATTAGCTAGCCCTAGACATCGTTGATGGGCTAACCTTAGCTTGCCCTAGGTAAGATTGCAAACGTGTCCTGTGTCTACAAACATGTCCTGTATTGGCAAGCATGCCCTGTGTATGTAAATGATTCATTCCTGACGCTATCCCATTAACTACTCCTCCTCTCTACAGCTATAGCACAGCCTGTCCTCTTCTCTCTCTCTTCCCTCTTTCTGTCCTCTCCTCTCTCTTTTCTCATCCCCCCTTTTCTATTTTTACAGTGCATGAAATGCCCTGTATTGTTATTCCTAGGCTTCTTCTTCTTCTTATTCTTGTTACCTTTTTCTGCGAGTAATTCAGCCCGAACCGCTTAACGTAGAAACTTCATTCAAACTTTGTC
>NC_137925.1:35506569-35511569 GCF_963457725.1 Sprattus sprattus | reverse complement strand
ACCCTACTGAAAGTGGGGGGAGATGGGTAGGGAAGGTAAAGTAAAATAGAAGCGTAATCTAAGCAATTTTGGGAAGATGGGTTGGGGGACGGGGGATTCCATTCTCAGGTATGGCCTTTAGAGCGGCCACCTTGGGAAAAGGGGGCATCTATGGAGGATGTACCATAGGCAGCGATGTACTCAGGGAATGTGAAGGGGACAGCAATGTAAGGTGGTACCTGTGAGGAGGTTTGCATTAACCCACAAACCAAACAAGCCTGCGCTCCTTTAGCTTTGGCCAATCGTGCGCAGCCTGCAAGAAGGTGTTATCTCTGTGGACCTCATAATGGCTGTCAATGTCACAATTTCCTTTTATACACAAATAACATATCAACAGGGCATACAACACATGGCATTTCATTTTGGAACAGTCGTTTCAAGAGTCTTCTCCTGGAACGGCTGATGAAGAGGATAACAGTTCGTGGTCTGGAAAGTTCAGAAGATGGCAACACAGTTCAGATGGTGCAGATAGCCAAGCTATCTCAGGATCTCTGTCGTGATGACGATCTCCAGGTTTCCAACCACGGGGTACATAGGATTTAAAGAACAAGAGCAGTATCAGTTGGGGGGAAGGCAATTGCAAGCCTTCAAACAATTTGTTAATCTAACACAGTTATGGCATGCTTTAATGCTTAGCAGCTAAACATTCATCTTGATTACAGTAAACACTATTATAGCAATAAGCAAGTGTGATTCTAATCTAAGAAGTTGTACCACCAAAAACCTATACCAACATCTCACCTGGACTGGTTCGAGAGGACAGAGGAGAAACCTGCACTTTAATTCCCTAATCTTCCTTTCGTCACTAAGCCCTCCGTAAAAATAAAAAATCCATCCAAGAAATGAAAGTCTTCCCGCACTCTTACCTCCCTCTTCTCACCTACTCTGTAACACAGACGTGAAATTTTGCCAGCCCAGTGAATGTCAATCTCAGTCAGTTGGTGCATCAACTAATTTACAATGGCTTGCATGGATCCATTTCGTCTTGTTAGCGACCCTAACAGCAGATGGAGTAACTAACAGTATCTGATACGGCCCTTCGTATTTGGCCTCTAGCGGAACTCTTTGTGGTTTGTGAATCATGACCCACTGTCCAGGCACCAGAGAGTGTCCTCCCTCTGGCGGCTCAACCCAAGCCTCTTTGACTTGTTCGGACGTCAGCTGGAGGGTCTCTGAGAGCTTGATGCAGTAGTTCATCAATGCGTCTGAGGTGAGGTGCACATCGGCTGTGCGCAGGTCAATTGAGCCTGGGAAGCTGAAGAACCGGCCAAACACCACTTCGTAAGGGGACAGGCCCACATCTTTGTTGTGCGTAGCTCTCATGCTACTCAACGCAATGGGGAGTGCGTCCACCCAAGGTGTTCCTTCTTGATGCATCTTTGCCAGTCTTTCCTTCAGTGTTCTGTTTGCTCGTTCCACCTGTCCTGACGATTGTGGGTGGTAAGGACAGTGAAAAGACCATTCGATGTTCAGCATCCGGCATACCTCTGCACAGACTGCTCCAGTGAAGTGACTTCCATTATCCGAGCAGATCTGATCTGGTAGGCCATAACGAGGAATGAAATCTTTGACCAACACTTTGGCTGTGTGGGCAGCTGTTCCTCGGCGGGCAGGGTAAGCTTCAATCCAACGAGAAAATTTGTCGATGACCACGAGGACGTCTCTGTATCCTTTACACGCCGGCAGTGTGATATAATCCACTTGAAGGCAACGAAAAGGACCAGGTGGAGCAGGGACCTTCAGCATGGGAAGTTTTACTTTCCGATCATGGTTGTTTTTCATACAGGTGACACATCGCTTCACGACATCTCTTGCCACACCGGTGAATTTTGGATTCCACCAGACTTGACTAAACCTGTTGCGCATCTTTTCCACACCCACATGTCCTAGTGAGTGAAGTTGCGTGGCTAGGTATGGCAGTAAGTTCTGGGGGGCCACCGTTCTCGTTCCATGTCGCCACACCGTGTCATCGTGTAGTTTTGCACTGTTTCCCATCCATTCCCATTTCTCCTCTTGGCTCGCGGCGTTTTGCATTTCCATTATGCTGGCCAAGCTTTCCTTCCGCCATTCTTCGTTTTCAGATTCCTTTTTTAATCGTAGGCATTTTACGTAGTCGTTTTCCGTTCCGAGGTCAGTTTCCGTTTCAACGTTTCCATTTCTCCTCCTCTCTTTTTGTCTTGCTGCTTTTCTGGATGCGTTATCAGCTAGCACGTTACCACGGGCTTCTGGGGTGTCCAAGTTTGTGTGAGCTTTCACCTTGACCACCGACAGTTCTTTGGGAAGTAGCATTGCGTCCAAGAGATCTGCTACCGCGTTAAGGGCGTCAAGCACTGTGAAGATCTTGAGGAACTGGTCACCAGAGGCCACAACAGGACTCAGGTGGGCGACGCCTTGATTGGCCAGACGGTCGTCCACCGTCAGTCTCCAGGATCCATTCGGTTTCTTCACAGGCCACACCGGGGCGTTGGAGGCAGATCGAGTCTTGTGGATGATTCCTTGGTCACACAAATCTTTGGTGATTGGCTTCAGTCCATCGACAGCAGCTCGGTTGAGCGGGTATTGTTTCACACTTGGAGGAACTTTTCCAGTCAACATCACAGGTTCCATTTTCAGCAGGACGCAGTCAGCTTTTCCCTTGGTCCTCATGGGGTGGTCTTGTTGCAAGTACAAGGCCTTCAGAGGTGTCTCTTTGGATGAGGGCAGTGGTTGATGACTGGCCTGTGGCTGAAGCAGAGGAGGGGCTGATTGAGGTTGGGGTGACAGGTAGCCCTGTTGAGGGGTGAGTGGCAGTGGAGGCAGGTGGGCTCCCATAGGTGACTGAATCATGTGCATCGGTTGGTAGGGCCCGTGGATTGCTCCTGCATAGCTTTCATCTGTTCCAAACACGCTTGCGTGAGATTCCACCCCATGGCCAACAGATGGCGCTGTCCCAATTTCGTGATCGGGAGGGGCTGAGAGCTCTGGGTACTGCCCTGTGGCCGCCCCCTGTGCAACTCGTTCCAACGCCAGTGTCTGTCTGGCCACTTCGTCAGCAGCTTCAAATTTTTGTTCCAGCTCCGCTAAAAAAACCTGGAACAACTGGTCTTTGCGCTGGCACTCCTCTCGTCCCTTTATAAATGCATGTTTCACAAACAGTCGTTTAAATTGAGACATCACCATTTCAAAGTGCTCTTGTAGCAAACACACTTCAAATCAAATTCAATTCAACTTTCCAAAATATGTTAGCTGTAACTTTAACCACAATGTGTCTTAGCGACACACTACAAATTAAATCCCATTAAACTTTCCAAATTCAGTAGCTGTAATTTTAACCACAATGTGTTTCTCACACACTGCGAGTGAAAAATTCCACCCTTATCTCTACAGCTGGCTTCAGCTGCTCCTTTCAATCACTCGCACGTTGGCCCCCACCCTCGCCCTCCTTCTCTGTCTCAGAGAGGGGAGAATAGTGCACGCTGCGAGTAATTCTAAAAAATTCTAATTCTAATTTAGTTCTAAAACCACCCGCGGCCAGCACAAAGGATTTTCCCGCTAACCCAGAGCGTGGCTGTGTGACAGCAAAGAGCAGAGCCTCTTTCTCCTCTCCACGGCTATTGACTAACAAATAAAACCAATGGAAGGTGTCCGCGAAGCGTGATACTCCACCTCTGATTAGACTGGTCCGATTAGACAAGCTCCCTGTGTCTCAGCACAAAGGCTTATTTATCTGCCGCGGCGTCTTTTAGAACCCAGGTGTCCAAGCTGTCCGGAAAGCTTATTAACGACACCACACTTATACAGATACGGCGATCCTGTATACCTCGACTGTAAATCTATCCAAGCCTTCAGAAAACAATTGTCACAAACGGTTTCCAGTCTTAGAACCAGCTAATCATAGAAACAGCCTTCACACAACCTGGCCAAGTTTAGTTCAGGACACGTAAGCAACCGCTGTAGTCTAAACACAAGAACAAATTATACATCGTCTTTCGAAGCAAAACTCCGAGCCTGACGTCCAACCCCTCTACAGAATACGGCGAGACTGATAGAGTTTCGTGTACACACAACCAAATAGCTATATCAAACAAACATTTATAACAAACACAGCATGTATCAGAGACCCCAGCGCTTGAATCACTGATACAGGTTAATCTTCAAAAATATCAGATCCTTGATGGTACAACATTCCTACTCTTTTTTGTTTTAACTGAATAGCAGTCTAAAAAAGAAAAGGCCAAACAGACTGAATTTAAACTAGTTCGTTAGCTTCGTAATGGAGCAAAGGGTCAGTGAACGTCACCTTGTTCCCAGGGGCCACGCCTTGGCAGTCAGCAGTCGGGCACGGCAGAGTCCTCCGTGGTGTCGGTGTTGGAGCGATCGTCCGTCCGTCTGGCTGGGCCTACTCAGATGCGCCGTCCTCGGGTCAGGCAGTTCACAGGTCACCTCGCAACCAGTAGAAGCCGGGTTTCGGCACCACTGTAAGATTCTTTTCAGTATTTAGACTTACTATCCCTAATCACAAAAGGTGGTCTCGGTGGTTGTAGAATGGAGTCTCAATCAAGGAGCTTGAAGTGGTTTGGATCAGAGCCAAAGATATTTATTGTAGCAGACAAGAAATATCACTAAGTACTTTTCTGAGTCTAAGCATCTAAAGTACCGGTGGAGCAGAGTTCTTTCAGGGCATACGCAGCCTGCGTGGATCCGTCCTGGAGAGGAGATGGTGTCGTCTCTCGTGATTCTTGCTCTGATCGACCTGAGTCTAGCGCGCAGCCCAATTTAACCAGTATAATTACGTAAGCCAAATAGAATGTATAACATCTCTACCAAAGGATTACACACACACACATATGAACACGTAAACAGTCTCATGAGCTCATCGATGCCCTTGCCCTTGGGCCTGATAGAATGGGCGCCTTTGAGGAATGCCACACAGCACACACACAGAGGGGCCTAAGCAGACATCTTATGGACACTGGAGCTGT
>NC_137925.1:35494069-35496569 GCF_963457725.1 Sprattus sprattus | reverse complement strand
GAATGCAGAAATTTGCCATGAATCTGTGTTATACATTATAGGAACTTAGTTGCCAGATTGTGTGTGTGTGAGCTAACATTCTATTATTGTGTGTTGTTTGTGTTGTTTGTGTATTGTTTGTGTGTTTTGTGCATGTGTGCACGTGTGTGGGTGTGTGTGTGTGTGTGTGCGCAGGAGAACCCAAACCCTCACATGGTGTTCCAGAAGCTTCCGCGGCCCAGCGAGGGTTCCCACCTGCGTGTGCATATGATGCCGTTTCCATGGTTACAGGAGGAGCGGGTGGAGGGGCCTCTCAGTGAAGCCGCGTCCCGCCAACAGGGAGCCCCGCCCACCTCCCGCACTGACAGGAAATGTGTAGTGCCAGCCGGCCCAGCAGTGGGTGTGTACTCCCTCTAGCCACTCCCCTGTGTGTGTGTGTGTGTGTGTGTGTGTGTGTGTGTCTTCACTGTAGCCACTGCTGGTTCCTGTCTGAGCTGTGAGATTGGTTATCTACTCCTGTCTGAGCTCTGTGATTGGCTTTTGGTTCCTGTCTGAGCTGTTTGATTGGTTGTCTACTGCTGTCTGAGTGCTGTGATTGGCTGTTGGCAGTGCCCATCAGTGGGAAGAGCAGCTCAGTGTTCAACAGTGCCAGACGGCTGGAGGTCGTGAGGAGCTGCATCAGCTACATCTTCAACAACCAGACCCTAGAGACGCAGAAGGTACACACACACACACACACACACACACACATACAAACACACACACACACACACACACAAACCCACTCCTTCACCTGCTTCACTCGTGGCTGTGCCGTCCCTGACTTCCCTGAGTCCCATACCTGCCTACATCTGCTCTATAAAATACACACACACACACACACCTCTAACGTTAGCAATGTCCCACTGTTGAGAGATACTAGCCCATCTAACGTTAGCAACGTCCCACTGTTGAGAGATGCTAGTCCATCTAACATTATGTCTAATGAATGAATCCTACATCCTGCTCCTCATTTTCAGCTCCTTCCTTCCCCTTGCCTACTAGTTTGGATTAGGGATGCACCGATCCGATATTTGTATCGGTATCGGTACCGATATTGAAGACATTTCTAGATCGGGTATCGGTGACAATTACATTTAATTTTTTTTTTTTTTATGTTTATGTATATAGGTAGTGTATTATGAGTAGGGTTGGGTACCGAGAACCGGTACCAATATGGCACCGGGACTATACAACCGATACCTACCCGGACCGAAATGTCACGCAGATTTAGGTGCTTACTTTCGGTGCCTGAGCCGATTGAAATGAATAACATCAACAATTTATGCAGTTAAATGAACAAAACGTACGTAAAATGTTGTCTTATAAACAGGAATTATTTCAGGCTGCAACATGAAACACGGAGGCTGGTTCCAAAACAGTAGAAAACTAGCGATAGCTAGTTAGCAGTAACGTGAGTGGCGTATGTATGTATGACCTGTATGAATTATCTTTTATTTTGTTGCCATGCATATTTCGTGGCTCACATTTATAACTGCCCCATCTTGTCAATGTTAACTTTGTCCTGTGGCGCTCACGCTCATTGGTGTTTTCATAGCAACAGTCTTATGACAGTGAAGCAGGCAGCATTTAACAGCGCAAGCACAAACAGAGCTCGCCATCGACCTTTTAACAGAGAAAATAGCGAAAGGGAAAAGGTCAAAAGTGTGGCTGTATTTCGCACAAAAAGATTCAAACAACGCGACGTGCAGCAAATGCAACAAAACAATTGCGTGTAAAGAGTGAAGAGAAGGCAAGAGTCCTGGGCAGATCTGCAACCGCAAACTAAAACTGTAGGTAGGCTACCTGAGCTATAGTCTCTTAAAGGGGCAGTACACTTTCACGCAATCGGTGTGTTCAAGTAAACAAGATAGAAAAGATAGCTAGGTATAAACAAATCAGAAAATTGTGAAATTTCATGAAATAAATGCAAACTAAATAATACATGTTTGACTACATAGGCAAATATGCTCATAAGTTTGAAGCTGTAGTCTGTGTGTGTGTGTTTTGTATTTATTTATATTTATTTAAGCATACTATAAACTGTTGTTAACAGTTAATATAATATTCATAGTTTGAAGCTGTAGTTTGAAGCAAAGTTTTTGTATGTATTTATATTCATAGTATACTTTAAACATATATTGTTCAATTTGAAGAAAAAAATTGGCCTCTGCAATAAAAAAAGCCTTTCTTTAACGTCGTCAATCCTCGTTTTAAAAGTATCGGTTATGTACCGGTATCGACCAAAACCCAAACGATACCCATCCCTAATTATGAGTGCACGTTGCTATTAGTAGCGATTAGCATGCTAAGCGGAGATTTCGTTATGTCCTGATGCTGATTCGCTGTTATAAAGATGGGTTCATCCTGTTAAGATTTCGACTGGATGAGCTATGAATGAGATTCATGTTGCCTTGTGTAATGTCCACAATTATATGTATCGAGTAATATTAGTTGTGTAATCGTTATCGTGTAGCAATAA
>NC_137925.1:35486569-35489069 GCF_963457725.1 Sprattus sprattus | reverse complement strand
CGCTTCATTGATAAGGTCTGCACTGAGAGTGCCGTTACACAGGAACACATCAAGAACCTGCACAGCATGATTCCAGGTACACACACACACACACACACACACACACACACACACACACACACACTTCATCACGCGCTTCATTGATAAGGTCTGCACTGAGAGTGCCGTTACACAGGAACACATCAAGAACCTGCACAGCATGATTCCAGGTACACACACACACACACACACACACACACACACACACACACACACACACACTTCATCACGCGCTTCATTGATAAGGTCTGCACTGAGAGTGCCGTTACACAGGAACACATCAAGAACCTGCACAGCATGATTCCAGGTACACACACACACACACACACACACACACACACACACACACACACACACACACACACACTTCATCACCCGCTTCATTGATAAGGTCTGCACTGAGAGTGCCGTTACACAGGAACACATCAAGAACCTGCACAGCATGATTCCAGGTACACACACACACACACACACACACACACACACACACACACACACACACACTTCATCACGCGCTTCATTGATAAGGTCTGCACTGAGAGTGCCGTTACACAGGAACACATCAAGAACCTGCACAGCATGATTCCAGGTACACACACACACACACACACACACACACACACACACACACACACACACACACACTTCATCACGCGCTTCATTGATAAGGTCTGCACTGAGAGTGCCGTTACACAGGAACACATCAAGAACCTGCACAGCATGATTCCAGGTACACACACACACACACACACACACACACACACACACACACACACACACACACACACACACACACACACACACTTCATCACGAGCTTCATTGATAAGGTCTGCACTGAGAGTGCCGTTACACAGGAACACATCAAGAACCTGCACAGCATGATTCCAGGTACACACACACACACACACACACACACACACACACACACACACACACACACACACACTTCATCACGCGCTTCATTGATAAGGTCTGCACTGAGAGTGCCGTTACACAGGAACACATCAAGAACCTGCACAGCATGATTCCAGGTACACACACACACACACACACACACACACACACACACACACACACACACACACACACACACACATCATCACGCGCTTCATTGATAAGGTCTGCACTGAGAGTGCCGTTACACAGGAACACATCAAGAACCTGCACAGCATGATTCCAGGTACACACACACACACACACACACACACACACACACACACACACACACACACACACACACACTTCATCACGCGCTTCATTGATAAGGTCTGCACTGAGAGTGCCGTTACACAGGAACACATCAAGAACCTGCACAGCATGATTCCAGGTACACACACACACACACACACACACACACACACACACACACACACTTCATCACGCGCTTCATTGATAAGGTCTGCACTGAGAGTGCCGTTACACAGGAACACATCAAGAACCTGCACAGCATGATTCCAGGTACACACACACACACACACACACACACACACACACACACACACACACACACACACACACACACACTTCATCACGCGCTTCATTGATAAGGTCTGCACTGAGAGTGCCGTTACACAGGAACACATCAAGAACCTGCACAGCATGATTCCAGGTACACACACACACACACACACACACACACACACACACACACACACACACACACACACACACACACACACACACACACACACACTTCATCACGCGCTTCATTGATAAGGTCTGCACTGAGAGTGCCGTTACACAGGAACACATCAAGAACCTGCACAGCATGATTCCAGGTACACACACACACACACACACACACACACACACACACACACACACACACTTCATCACGGGCTTCATTGATAAGGTCTGCACTGAGAGTGCCGTTACACAGGAACACATCAAGAACCTGCACAGCATGATTCCAGGTACACACACACACACACACACACACACACACACACACACACACACTTCATCACGCGCTTCATTGATAAGGTCTGCACTGAGAGTGCCGTTACACAGGAACACATCAAGAACCTGCACAGCATGATTCCAGGTACACACACACACACACACACACACACACACACACACACACACACACACACTTCATCACGCGCTTCATTGATAAGGTCTGCACTGAGAGTGCCGTTACACAGGAACACATCAAGAACCTGCACAGCATGATTCCAGGTACACACACACACACACACACACACACACACACACACACACACACACACACACACTTCATCACGAGCTTCATTGATAAGGTCTGCACTGAGAGTGCCGTTACACAGGAACACATCAAGAACCTGCACAGCATGATTCCAGGTACACACACACACACACACACACACACACACACACACACACACACACACACTTCATCACCCGCTTCATTGATAAGGTCTGCACTGAGAGTGCCGTTACACAGGAACACATCAAGAACCTGCACAGCATGATTCCAGG
>NC_137925.1:35471569-35474069 GCF_963457725.1 Sprattus sprattus | reverse complement strand
GTCAATTTAGCAAACCTTGTGAATATATTATCATCATCACTCTCCTTGTCACCTTTATTGTGATGGTTGTTTGAATTTCTGAACTCACAGGACATGTCATGTCTGGAGTGATGGCTGTGCTTCCTCTTACCACGGAGACGACATGTGTTGGCCCAGTGTCCTAGCTTTCCACATTTGTAACATTCATTCCTAGATGTGTTTATAGGATTGCCTTGATTACTCATTTTTACATTTCTAAGCATGCGTTCTGAATCGGTGTGTAGGCCATGGATGCAGACCCTTCTGGTCTTGTGTTCTGTGTCACGTTCCATTCGCCTTGCTACACTAATTAGCATTTCAAAGGTAAATGAGTTGTCTTCCCAACTAGGTGTGCTCAGCTTAACAGCCTGTTTCACCTCTGGAATCAAGCTTTGTAACAGATTAGCCTTAAGGGCTGCATTGTTGCTCTTTCCAATATTTTCCTCTGTAAATCCAATCATGCCAGAATGTCTTAAGAATGTTTCAGCAAATCTTTGAGCAAAATCATCCACAGCTTCATTGATTTTCTGCCTACAACCTGATATTTTTGCCCAATCTGTAGTCGCATTGGTAGCCTCCTGAATCCACTCACGGACTGCCTTCCAGCCATTATCTAGGTTCTGTTGGTCCTCTCCTAATCCAATGTCAACATCTCGCGTCACCTTGTCAGCCTCAGTGTTGTTTAACACAGTGCACAACAGTGAAACGCCATCATATGGATGCAACTGATAAATCTTTTGCAACCGGGTAATCTTGGACCAGATATCCATCCTGCTTTACGCGGATGTTGCAGATCTGTTGACCACTTGTCAATATCTTGCGGCTTTGCAGGTTTATAAGAATGCAGTACATTTCTACCAGTATATCTGGATGTCAAAGGTCTCAATTTGGCCAAGCCATCATTAACACCTGAGTCATTCATGTCCTTTGACCCACAATTAGCAATTAGCATCGTTTCAAAAGCCTCTGGTCTCTCCCTCTCCTTGGGAGGGGGGCGCTCACTTTGTTCTGTGAGATGTGCTATCTCTTGGTCGTTCCTAGACTGAACTGCTTTCAATGTCTTCACATCATTTGCAAGTGCTAGAATCGTGTTCTCAACACCCAGACGCCATTCTAATTCAGTCTTTTCATGTGTAACTTTGATCAACTCACTTTCAAGTGATGAGACTTTATCCCTCTCGATTTCTAGAATTCTGTCTGCACGTGTCTTCTGACGGCGTGTTATGTGATCTAAAATGACGAGAGAAAGTGAGATTTTGTCTTTTTCGCGCAAGAGTTTTTCAAAACTGCGCCTAATGTCATCAAGAGGCCATATCCCATGGTCTGGCAGAATATTGTATTTAAGTCCGATTTTTCTCTCGGTCTCATTCATTTTAAAATGACTATTTAAAAACCCTCTGATTGTCTCAATCATGGTTATCTCGTCAAACTGTGGTAATAAAGAATCGTCCATCTCAGCAGCCGGCCTATTTCTAACCTGGCGTTAGCTTTACAGATCAATTGAATATCAGATGAATATGCGCGTCGCGCTTCTAGCGTAATGCTCTTTTAAAAATCCGAAACGATGTTACAAAACACAAAACTTCAATCATAAGTACACATCTTCCCACTTAGGCCTCATCAACTACGTTGCCTCGAATGAACTTTACTGTGCCAAGAAAATGGTCGCTTGCAATTTCGGTTTTAAATCTTCATTTAAAACGTCTGGTCTTGAACAATAATTCCTAAGCTAAGCAAGATGAACCAGCTAGCTTATTATCACCAAGCCTTCAAGCACCAAAACAAACAGTCTACGTATATCTACGGCAACTTAATTATTGCATATTCAATCTCAGCTTTTCGGCCAGCAAACTGAAAAGCCACGCTTTTGTGAAGCGGTCATAAGTATACCTAAACCAGTACGATAAATTGCTATTGCATTTTCAATTTCTGCTTTTCAGTCCGTTGAAAACGCCACGCTATTTAAAGCGGATGCGAATATACCTAAGGTTAAAATAGTAGCTATTTCTCAAACACCTCTAGACTAGTTCAACTAGAATAGAGCGGCACCAACCACACAACTGTTGCTTGTGTCTCTGTCTCAAACGTAGGCTAGGGCCCGTCATTAATTACATCAGGTGTGTACATAAAGCATACAGCTAATTCTCTCTCGAATTACTGTAGGTACGGAAACGTAAGAATCCTTGCAATCTAACTCAGACTAAACGTAACGATAATTTTCTGTTCTTTTTTTCAGCAATAAAATAAAAGATGTACTCACCATTTCAATTGAGGCCGCAAGCTTCAGATGGGTTTCTCTCTTCTTCTGGTATCTTCTTTCTTCTTTTATTTTACCGTGAAACTGGGTGGAAACACCAACTGAAAGAATCTCGTTGAATCCAGTGAAAACACCAATGTTATGATATAACATATGTCTAGTTAGCTTTGACGTTAGTTGCGTATGTTTAACAAAGGACTCGATGAAATGCTGATCTGATGTATA
>NC_137925.1:35394069-35461569 GCF_963457725.1 Sprattus sprattus | reverse complement strand
CCATCTCTCTGCTTCTGCAGCTGAAGACTTGTAAGCGTGTGTATAACTTCTGTGCAGCAGATGCCCCCAGTGCCCAGCAGTGGATGGACAAAATCCAAAGCTGCATCTCTGATGCCTAAAGCACACACACACAGCTGCCTTTACACTCTCTCTCTCTCTCTCACACACACACACACACACACACACACACACACACACACACACACACACAGCTGCCTTTCCTGCCACACCATCGGGAATAAAAATGCACATTCCAGGGCTGGAACACTGTGCCCCCCACATCAACTGCCCGTACCAGCCGTTTCAAACACACAAACACACTCGCCACTCTTTTCCTCTCTTTCTCACACACACACAAACTCCTTCCCTCTCTCTCTCTCTCTCACACACACATACACACAGCAGAGCTCCCCATGGTCCCCTCATGTCATCCAGCAAGTATGAATGAATCGGAAAACAGTCCAGCTGTCCACACACACACACACACACACACACACACACACACACACACACACACACACACACACACACACACACACACACACTCACACTCACTCACACTCTCTCTCACACACACACACACACACACACACACACACACACACACACACACACACACACACACACACAGTCTGAAACACTAAACTCAACACTATACCTCAAAGCACTCATATTAAGAGAAATATAAACACTCAACACACTCGACCGTACACACACGTACACACACACACACACACACACACACACACACACACACACACACACACACACACACACACACACACACACACACACACACACATGTAGCATGTGACATCAGATCAGCTTGAAGGCCTGTGTGAGATTAGATCTGCGAGGACCTAACCCTAACCTCTACTGCCACTCATATCTGCTATGATTACAATGATCAAGAAAAGATAAGATGCTCTGCGTGGAAACTATTTTATAAAAATGAGAAAACATTTCTGATTTGTAAAGATGAATGTGGTGTGAAATGGTGTCTGATGTCACTGATGTAACCAACCCCTTACCCTAGAAGAGGCACTCCTGTTGCCAGGGAGGGCATTTGCACTTCTGTGTTTCTGTGTCAATCTCCAGAAAGACTACCTGAGAGAGAGCAGCTCAGGAGACTACCTGAGGGAGAGCAGCTCAGGAGACTACCTGAGAGAGAGCAGCTCAGGAGACTACCTGAGGGAGAGCAGCTCAGGAGAGACTACCTGAGAGAGAGCAGCTCAGGAGAGACTACCTGAGGGAGAGCAGCTCAGGAGACTACCTGAGAGAGAGCAGCTCAGGAGACTACCTGAGAGAGAGCAGCTCAGGAGAGACTACCTGAGAGAGAGCAGCTCAGGAGACTACCTGAGGGAGAGCAGCTCAGGAGACTACCTGAGAGAGAGCAGCTCAGGAGACTACCTGAGAGAGAGCAGCTCAGGAGAGACTACCTGAGAGAAAGCAGTTCAGGAGACTACCTGAGGGAGAGCAGTTCAGGAGACTACCTGAGGGAGAGCAGCTCAGGAGACTACCTGAGAGAGAGCCGCCACTGGGTTTGCTCGGATCCCATAGAGACACTTTGCACACTAAAGAAATATTTCCAAATGTTATTTCCTATTTAAATAATAATTTTCTTTAACGTAATAAATAGCTACTTCTGAAAACATCTGATGATGTAAATATTTTTTTTTTAATAAAAGAGGCATTTCTCTGAATTTAAGTATGCTGACATATCCTATGTAAATATGGATTTGACATTTCATATTTTTATATTTTTTACTAAGCAGCTTTTCTAACTTTATCTTTAAAGAGTGTTTTATTGTGTTTAAGTCTTAAGAACATTAAGAACATCCTACCCAGGGTTCCACCACATACAGAAGGCTGGAATGTTCCAGATGTCTATGTTGCGTTCTTAATGTGTGGTGTTCTTTATCTCTGTGGCATCTATGTACTTTGCCTGTGTTGAAACCTCTGGGGTCTTAACTGAGGTTGACATTGTTCTCGATTGGTCCTGTAACAAGTGCTGTGCTCTTAACTGAGGTTAACAATGTTCAGCATTGCTTGATTGCTGTAAAATGTTCTGTTATTCTGAGATGGCTCCTGTAAAAGGTTCTGTTATTCTGAGATGGCTCCTGTAAAAGGTTCAGTTATTCTGAGGTGGCTCCTGTAAAAGGTTCTGTTATTCAGATTGGTTCCTGTAAAAGGTTCTGTTATTTTGAGATGGTTACTGTAAGAGTCTTTCCATATCTGCTCTACTTCATTTGAAATAAATAAATGTGTTTTTTTTAACAGAGGCGAGGTTGATGATGTTTTGGTTCCTAGAGCAGTGGGTTTCGCGAGTTTTGTGCTTCTTATTCACATCTTTCACATCATTCCGCAAGTGATGATGATGATCCAAACCATAACGTAACCCAAACTCTCAGAGAAATGATAGCCTTGAACCCACTTCACATTTTTTTTTTTAAATGAATGTTCTATTGTTATTGTGTGATTGTGCTCACTATAACGCATTTTGCGTGAAATTATATTAAGAATGGCACATGAAAGCAGCATAGGCTAGTAGCTAATAAGAATGGCAGATAACAGGAGAATCAGAATTAGAAACGTTATACAGTGCCTTGCATAAGTATTCACCCCCTTGGATGTTTTACCCTTTTTTTGCTTTTATAAATCAGTCATGGTCAATATAAGTTTGCTTTTTGGACAAAAAAAATCACAAAAATGCCCTCTTTAATGTCAAAGTGAAAACAGATTTCTACACAGTTGTGTAAATTAAATAAAAATCTGTAATGAAAATAAGTGTTCGCATAAGTATGCACCCCCTTTAAAATAGACTGACCTAATTCAACAGAGGTCCAGCCAATTGGTGCTAGAAGTCTCACAATTAGTGAAATGGGGATCAGTTTGCAGTGAATGTGTCTCAAGTGAATGTAGTATAACGACACCTGTGTCTGGAAGGTCCATGGTCAAGTGGAAGAAGGTTCTGTGGTTTGATGAGACCAAAGTGGGGCATTTTTTTCAACAGTGGCTCTCTTCCATGAAGCTTTGATTGGTGAAGAACACAGGCAACAGTTGGTGTATGCAGAGTTTCTCCAATCTCAACTGCTGAAGCTTGAAACTTCTTCAGAGTAGTCATTGGTCTATTGGTGGCCTATCTTACTAGTCTCCTTCTTGCACGGTCACTCAGTTTGTGAGGATGGCCTGATCTAGGCAGATTTACACATGTGCCGTAATCCATCCATTTCTTGATGATGGATTTGACAGATGTTTAGTGCCTTGGACATTTTTTTGTATCCTTCCCCTGACCTGTACTTTTCAATAACCTTTTCTCTGAGTTTCTTAGTGTGATCTGTGGTCTTCATGTTGTAACAGTAGCCAGGAATACTGAATACTGACCAGTGAATGGACCTTCCAGACACAGGTGTCGTTATACTACATTCACTTGAGACACATTCACTGCACACTGATCCCCATTTCACTAATTGTGAGACTTCTAGCACCAATTGGCTGGACCTCTGTTGAATTAGGTCAGTCTGTTTTAAAGGGGGTGAATACTTATGCAATCACTTATTTTCATTACAGATTTTTATTTAATTTACATAACTGTGTAGAAATCTGTTTTCACTTTGACATTAAAGAAGGCATTTTTGTGATTTTATTTTGTCCAAAATGCCAACTTGACTATGACTGATTTATAAAAGCAATAAAAGGGTAAAACATCCTAGGGGGTGAATACTTATGCAAGGCACTGTATAGGTTTACACCTACCAGGAATTTTCTATAGTATATTGGTGCAAACAATAAACTTCCACAATAAACACTAAACATAAAGTTCTTTTACAAACAGGAAAAACAATATATAAAATATATTTAAAAAGTACAGAATATGTAAAAGTGAAAAATGAATTGCTGTGCAGTCTGTTCAGGAATGTGCAAGAAAAGAGGTCCCAGGCCTTGTTGAGGAGGCCAACTGCAGACGGGAAGAAGCTGCTCTGGCGGCGTGAGGTTTTGTTCCTGATGGGAAGTGTCACAAAGAGTTTGTGTACAGGGTGGGAGGGCCCGGCCACAATCTTCCCTGCACGCCTCAGGGTCCTGGAGGCGTACAGGTCCTGGAGAGAGGGCAGAATGCAGCCAATCACTTTCTCAGCAGAACGACTGAAACGCTGCCGTCTGCCTTTATCCTTGGCAGTGGCAGCACCGTACCAGATGGTGATGGAGGAGGTAGGGATGGACTCAATGAGCATAGGCTAGTGGCTAATAAGAATGGCATATAAAAGCAGCATAGGCTAGTAGCTAATAAGAATGGATGCATTTCCAAATATAAATGACAAGAGTTAAGAGTCAACAAATTACCACGGTAACACCTGGACCCAGTAACTCCACACAACCACACCAGCATAGGGTCAAACAGTGAGCATTTGGATACGTCTAAAAACCATAGTCTATGGCACATTGCATACGTGAAAAGAAACTGACCTAAAGTCTTAATCTCACCACAGGCTCTCACCATGTAGTGAATCTCCACTGAGAATCCATGTGACATGGCAGCAGTTCAACTCCTCATGTAGTAGTCTACCAGTGACGGCAAAAAGCATGGACTGCAATAAACTGTGGTGAAGGCCAGCTGTTAAATGATGTAGCCTATTAACACACACACACACACACACACACAGGTTACCTATGTTAAATGATGTAGCCTATTAACACACGGACACACACACACACACACACGTTACCTATGTTCAATTATGTAGCCTATTAACACACACACACACATTACCTATGGTAAATCATGTACTGTGTCAGAAAATCATGCTTGATGCTTGATGCCTGCTAAACAAATAGCATGTTGAATTCTGAAACTTCAGCACATCCCCACATAATCACTGCTGCTGTTCCCTAAAGCAGCAATCAAGCTGTTACCTTTAACCTTTGACCTTCACTATGTAACACCCATGACCAATAGTGTTTAAGGGGAATGAGATACTCTTGAACACCTTTTCTGTTGGCAGTTTACTGTTATTTGGATGCTGTTTTCAATGTATGGTTAAGGTTTTAGGCCCACAAACAATCAACAGTCTGCCTTAGGTTAGGGTTAGGGTCAGGGTTACCCTTTCAGCACAGGTTTTATACAACTACCAGCCCTAGAGCCCTAGTCTCATACGAACACTAGCAGCCCTAGAGCCCTAGTCTCATTAGAACACTACCAGCCCTATAGCCCTAGTCTCATACGAACACTAGCAGCCCTAGAGCCCTAGTCTCGTACGAACACTACCAGCCCTAGAGCCCTAGTCTCATACGAACACTACCAGCCCTAGAGCCCTAGTCTCATTAGAACACTACCAGCCTTAGAGCCCTAGTCTCATTAGAACACTACCAGCCTTAGAGCCCTAGTCTCATACCAACACTACCAGCCCTAGAGCCCTAGTCTCATACCAACACTACCAGCCCTAGAGCCCTAGTCTCATTAGAACACTACCAGCCCTAGAGCCCTAGTCCCATTAGAACACTAGCAGCCCTAGAGCCCTAGTCCCATTAGAACACTAGCAGCCCTAGAGCCCTAGTCTCATTAGAACACTACCAGCCTTAGAGCCCTAGTCTCATTAGAACACTACCAGCCCTAGAGCCCTAGTCTCATACCAACACTACCAGCCCTAGAGCCCTAGTCCCATTAGAACACTAGCAGCCCTAGAGCCCTAGTCCCATTAGAACACTAGCAGCCCTAGAGCCCTAGTCTCATTAGAACACTACCAGCCCTAGAGCCCTAGTCTCATTAGAACACTACCAGCCCTAGAGCCCTAGTCTCATTAGAACACTACCAGCCCTAGAGCCCTAGTCTCATACCAACACTACCAGCCCTAGAGCCCTAGTCTCATTAGAACACTACCAGCCCTAGAGCCCTAGTCTCATTAGAACACTACCAGCCCTAGAGCCCTAGTCTCATACGAACACTACCAGCCCTAGTCCCATTAGAACACTACCAGCCCTAGAGCCCTAGTCTCATTAGAACACTACCAGCCCTAGAGCCCTAGTCTCATACCAACACTACCAGCCGTAGAGCCCTAGTCTCATACCAACACTACCAGCCCTAGAGCCCTAGTCTCATTAGAACACTACCAGCCGTAGAGCCCTAGTCTCATACCAACACTACCAGCCCTAGAGCCCTAGTCTCATTAGAACACTACCAGCCCTAGAGCCCTAGTCTCATTAGAACACTACCAGCCCTAGAGCCCTAGTCTCATACGAACACTACCAGCCCTAGTCCCATTAGAACACTAGCAGCCCTAGAGCCCTAGTCCCATTAGAACACTACCAGCCCTAGAGCCCTAGTCTCATTAGAACACTACCAGCCGTAGAGCCCTAGTCTCATACCAACACTACCAGCCCTAGAGCCCTAGTCTCATTAGAACACTACCAGCCGTAGAGCCCTAGTCTCATACGAACACTACCAGCCCTAGAGCCCTAGTCTCATACGAACACTACCAGCCCTAGAGCCCTAGTCTCATTAGAACACTACCAGCCCTAGTCTCTTACGAACACTACCAGCCGTAGAGCCCTAGTCTCATAAGAACACTACCAGCCCTAGAGCCCTAGTCTCATTAGAACACTACCAGCCCTAGAGCCCTAGTCTCATTAGAACACTACCAGCCCTAGAGCCCTAGTCTCATACGAACACTACCAGCCCTAGAGCCCTAGTCTCATACGAACACTACCAGCCCTAGAGCCCTAGTCTCATTAGAACACTACCAGCCCTAGTCTCTTACGAACACTACCAGCCGTAGAGCCCTAGTCTCATTAGAACACTACCAGCCCTATAGCCCTAGTCTCATAAGAACACTACCAGTCCTAGAGCCCTAGTCTCATTAGAACACTACCAGCCCTAGAGCCCTAGTCTCATACGAACACTACCAGCCCTAGTCCCATTAGAACACTACCAGCCCTAGAGCCCTAGTCTCATTAGAACACTACCAGCCCTAGAGCCCTAGTCTCATACCAACACTACCAGCCCTAGTCTCATTAGAACACTACCAGCCCTAGAGCCCTAGTCTCATTAGAACACTACCAGCCCTAGAGCCCTAGTCTCATACGAACACTACCAGCCCTAGTCCCATTAGAACACTACCAGCCCTAGAGCCCTAGTCTCATACGAACACTACCAGCCCTAGAGCCCTAGTCTCATTAGAACACTACCAGCCCTAGTCTCATTAGAACACTACCAGCCGTAGAGCCCTAGTCTCATTAGAACACTAGGGCTGCAACAGAGATATTCATCTCAATGAGACATTAAATCAACATTCTCCCTAATATTTTAAATGAACATTCTTCCTAATATAAACATGGCACAAAAAGTAAGGAAATTTGTGTTTGGTAGATTATTTCTTTGTTGTAGCAAGGTCACTTAAAGGCAATAAATCTTATACCGTTGAGAAGCTTGTTTATTTCCCTTTTAAATGGTGCCTCATTTGTAAGGAACATGCATTGTGGGATGAGCAGCACAGCTGTTTATGTGGGTGGCGCCCAAGTCAAATTTGCCAAAATTCTCTGCCAATGATAAACAGTTTATTCTCATGTTGGTATTCACTCTTGTTTTGAGTTAATTTGTAACGGCAGACTCGTTAAGGTACCATCACATAATAAGGGAGACGACACAAAGTAGTATTAAATGAATAAAGTGTAAAATTGCCAATATGTCTTGTTTGTTCCTTGTTACTGATCGAGAGTTCAAGGGAGACGACACAAAGTAGTTTAAATATAACAAGAATCATTTATTTGTACCAAAATCAATACTTAACCAAAATTGGGGTATGAAAATGTAATGTTCAATGTCGTGCATGAATGTAGTGAATGAAGGCATCAGTTTGTTAGGTAAATTAATAAGAAAGTGAGCGCTAAAGAAATAGAAAGGGGGACAGATTGAGAAAAGAGTCAAAGTGCCCATGTAAGAGAAGATATCAAAATAGTGCCTACAAGAACCGAAAAGTGCCAAATGAGAGAGAGAGAGGAAACCCCTTTTATAGCCCCACCCTAAATACAGGTGCAGACAATAAAGCTATTAGGCTCAGGTCCTGCCTCTGCCCGTGCACTGGCAAGGCTGCAACCTGAAGGGGGCACAGGTGGACGTCACACCTCCCTCACCAAGAGGTTTGCTGTAGTAAACCTTAAACAAAACAAAGAGAAAGACCTCCTGTGCCACATCAACCTAAATTCTGGGGCGCCCCAGGACTAGGGAAATGCGACACAACCAGTACACCTATACTCTATACTAGTGACAACCAACTACAGTAAAGATCGAAACTTTCCTTAGACTCGGGACAACGCATCTGCCACAATGTTGTCCTTACCTCGGATATGTTTAATCTTTAATGGGTATTGTTGCAGAATTAAACTCCAACGCATTATGCGTTGATTCTGGTTTTTCATTCGATCAATAAAGACCAATGGGTTGTGGTCAGTGAAAAGGTCTATTGGACTCGGAGAGGAGCCCAAGTAGACCTCAAAATGCTGTACTGCAAGGATCAAAGCTAGCGCTTCTCTTTCCACTGTGGAGTAGACTTGCTGCTGGCGATTGAACTTCCTTGAAAAGTATGCTACTGGGTGTTCTACTCCATCTAATCCTACCTGTAACAGAACTGCTCCTGCACCACTCTCACTGGCATCAACAGCAACACTGAAAGGACACTCAAAGTTTGGAGCAGATAGCACAGGGGAAGAAGCGAGCAAAAGCTTAACATTGTCAAACGCTTCTTGACATCTAGGAGACCATTGAAATTGAACCTTAAAGGAGGTTTGTTAACGGTGTAACAACAGATTCATACGCAGCCAACAGCCTGGCACCACCTCCTCATGCTGGTCACCAACCTGGTCACACATAGCTGTGGGATGGCATTCCATTCCTCAACCAAGAGTCGTTGCAGATCAGCCATCGTGGTTGTGTTGGTCACTAACACGTACAGGACGCCCAAGCTGATCCCACAATTGTTCAATTGGGTTGAGGTCTGGACTCATTGCAGGCCATTCCATTCTCTCCCTGATGGTGTATTTAAATGAATAAAGTGTAAAATTGCCAATATGTCTTGTTTGCTCCTTCATCGTGAGTTCAATCATCCAATCCACCAAACAACTCCAAACAAGAGTGAATACCAACAGTAGAATAGGAGAAATGTGGCACATATTGCTTGGGCGCTACCCATATCTTTAGCTTTGCTGCTCATTCCACAAATGCATGTTCCTTACAAATGTGGCACCATTTAAAGAGGAAATTAACAGGCTTTCCAATGGTATAAGAAGCATTGTTACAACAAAGAAATAACTTACTTTTTTTTATAAAAACTAAATTCTCCCTAATGTATTAAATCAACTTTCTCCCTAATGTATTAAATCAACTTTCTCCCTTATGTATTAAATCAACATTCTCCCTAATGTATTGTGAATAATCTCATCACACTGACATGATGTGTGTGTGTGTGTGTGTGTGTGTGTGTGCCACGGCGAAGCTTGAGATGTGTGCCTAAGATGTCTGTGGGATGTGTGTTTGTGAGACACATGATGGTGATGTGGCCATGCTGTCTGTGTTTGTCAGAAATGTGTGATGGCGTAATGGTTCAAACATTGTTGGCATGTGTGTGTCTGTGTGTAAACAGATGGTCAGGGATATTTTTGCCTTCTCTGGAATGTTGGGGTTTGTGTGCAATTCTGCGATTAGGCTTCGGAGATCAGTTCTGCTGGTGCATGAAACTCTCCAGAGCACTGGTGTGTGTGTGTATGTGTGTGTCCCTAGGGCATCACTCCCAGTGCATCACATTTCTGACCAAATAGCATTATCTCAAGAATTTGTTCTCACGTCTATTTATACCTTTACCCAGCTGCAGTCACTCTGAGTGCGTTATCTGTGTGTGTATTTATAGCCTTGAGAGTCTGGGTCTTAGTGTATATGGTGTTATCTGTGTGTGTATTTATAGCCTTGAGAGTCTGGGTCTTAGTGTATATGGTGTTATCTGTGTGTGTATTTATAGCCTTGAGAGTCTGGGTCTTAGTGTATATGGTGTTATCTGGGTGTGTATTTATAGCCTTGAGAGTCTGGGTCTTAGTGTATATGGTGTTATCTGGGTGTATTTATAGCCTTGAGAGTCTGGGTCTTAGTGTATATGGTGTTATCTGGGTGTATTTATAGCCTTGAGAGTCTGGGTCTTAGTGTATATGGTGTTATCTGGGTGTGTATTTATAGCCTTGAGAGTCTGGGTCTTAGTGTATATGGTGTTATCTGGGTGTGTATTTATAGCCTTGAGAGTCTGGGTCTTAGTGTATATGGTGTTATCTGGGTGTATTTATAGCCTTGAGAGTCTGGGTCTTAGTGTATATGGTGTTATCTGGGTGTATTTATAGCCTTGAGAGTCTGGGTCTTAGTGTATATGGTGTTATCTGGGTGTATTTATAGCCTTGAGAGTCTGGGTCTTAGTGTATATGGTGTTATCTGGGTGTATTTATAGCCTTGAGAGTCTGGGTCTTAGTGTATATGGTGTTATCTGGGTGTGTATTTATAGCCTTGAGAGTCTGGGTCTTAGTGTATATGGTGTTATCTGGGTGTGTATTTATAGCCTTGAGAGTCTGGGTCTTAGTGTATATGGTGTTATCTGGGTGTATTTATAGCCTTGAGAGTCTGGGTCTTAGTGTATATGGTGTTATCTGGGTGTATTTATAGCCTTCATCAGTTTGTCAGTCCACTTGAGGCAGTTTCTGAAAGCAACTGGTGTGTGTAGTGTGTTATCTCTTTGTGTGTGTGGTGTGTATTATCTGTGTAGTGTGTGTTATCTGTGTGTGTATGCATTACCTGTGGAGTATGTGTGGTGTATAGTGTTATTTGTGCAGTGTGTGTGTTGTCTGTGTTGAGTGTTTCACACACAGGTGATTTGACCTCTCACACTCTCAAAAATGCCTCTGTATTCCCAATTGAGTCAATTAATCCAGAGTAGTGTATGCTGTGGTGTATACTGAAGCGTAGTGTAGTGTAGTGTATACTGTAGTTTAGCATATAGTGTATGCTCGAACATATACCCCTCATTCATTGCACACAAATAGCACTCATCATTTATGGCATCCTGTTAAGACCCAAGAGCATAGAACGAAGGTTCTTTGAGCGGATTGATGGTTGAACCTTACAAAGGTTCTTTGAGCGTATAAGGTAGAACCCAACAAAGCTTCTTAGAGCGTATAAGGTTGAACCTCAGTGGACAGCTGTACAGGAAGTATTTATACAAAATAAATGTCAAAACACTGAAACAAGTCAAATCTTTCAAATAAGCTCATTTCATGCACAAGAAATCCTGATGTAAATGGTCTAAAGTTTGCACCTAGTGAGTGTGTGTGTGTGTGTTTGTGTGTGTGTAAACAACACCAAAGCACGTAGTCCAGCGTAATGTTTTAATACGTTGTATATATAGATGGTTCATCCATACATCAACCAAAAGCTTGAGAGCTTCACAATCAAGTCCAACAGTACATGCTTCAATGAAGAACCCATGAGCTCCAGCCCCCAGCACTGTCGGCTCTCCGCAGAACGTCAGCCTCGTGTTTAGAACCCTTGCACCCCCTGGTAGCACTGACGAGACCTCGGCTCGCCCCGGGCTCAGCTCCGCTCCGCTCACCTCACGGCTGTTTAAATAGTTTCAATCGGTTAAAAACCAGCTGCAGTCTGCGCCAGGAGACTAAGAGACCTGAACAATAGGAAAGTGCTAGTCATGAATTTACACAGATCAGATCCGGCTTCACATAGTGCCTCCTCCACTAGAGCTGAGCACGCACCAAACGAGTCACCATGGATACCCGGCGGCTTCTATTTACACGAGATATGAGACTGGGTGATGTAGAAAAAAACTAAAGCGCTGCGGGGGTCTCCAGCAGCCCCAGGGTGGAGGGGGAGGGTCGGATCCTATTTAGTCCCATGGATGGGGGAGTGGGAAGACCGTAGAGCTGCCGCCATGGTCCCCAGAAGTCTGGTTCCTATGGGGAAGCGTCGTCGAGAGCGTCGAGTCTTGAGTTTGTGTTCGGGGGTCGAGTGTGTTCAAGTCTCGAGTGTGTTCGGGGTGTGTGCCCTTAGTCTGTCCCAGCCGTTGGTTGCGTTTGTTGTTGTCCTCCCACGTCTTCTGGTGCTATGTCCAATTTGATAGTCAGATTGAAGAGTGAGCCGAGCCAGATCGGGAACAACACAAGCTTTTCACTTCACTACAATCAGTCACAGAGTTAGAAAGGGGGGAGGGGGAGGGAGGGGGGGATAGGGACTCAGTTCATCCCGGGTGCCGTCCCGCCAAAATTGAAGTTGGAGGGGACCACAGGAACGTTGAACTTGTAGCCACCGTGCTTCTCAATCATCCGGGACTCTGAGGGGACAAAAAGTAGTAGTTTAAAAATGGCCCACACTGCAGACAGGCTTTGAAATCAAGTGTGCTAGAGGTCAGGAGGTCAAACCTGTTTCAGAACGGATCCTAAGATGATTATTCCGATTAAGGTTGTTTACTGATTAATCTTAAATTTAACACATTGCATCTGCACATGATTCATAGGTTGTTCGTGCCAGGATCACTTACTTCCACTTAATCGCAAACAAATCACATTCTCTTTTCTTTCTTGCTGGACAGGAGAATATGATGTGTGCTAGCATTATATTAGCTGATTTTCCCAGTTTGCTGCTAACCCTAGACTCAAGAACACAGACCCTAACCCTAGACTCAAGAACACAGACCCTAACCTAAACAACACAGACCCTAACCCTAGACCCAAGAACACAGACCCTAACCTTAATCCTAGACTCAAGAACACAGACCCTAATCCTAGACTCAAGAACACAGACCCTAACCTAAACAACACAGACCCTAATCCTAGACTCAAGAACACAGACCCTAACCTTAACCCTAGACTCAATAACTGACATTCGTCTTCATGGGGCAGTAAAAAAACTAAAAACGACAATGAAAGCTTAGTGTATGAGCGATCTGTTTTGGAGATAAATGAGATGCATTGAGGACATTGATGACCCGAGCCTTTTTGGAGATAAATGAGATGCATTGAGGACATTGATGACCCGAGCCTTTTTGGAGATAAATAAAATGCATTGTGGACATTTAAAGTGCATTTTAATGGAATGTTCAAAACTCTGAGGGATTAAAAGTAAAAAAGTAGAAGAGTAGAGTTCTACAGATAAGTACATTTCTCACAGGAGTAGAGTTCTACTGACAATGACAGTTTTAAAGACATAAACAAAGTTCTACAGACAGGAGCAGAAATCTACAGACAACAACAGAGTTCTACAGACAACAACAGAGTTCTACAGACATGAACAGAAATCTACAGACACGAACAGAAATCTACAGACAACAACCTAGTTCTACAGACAGGAGCAGAGTTCTACAGACAACAACAGAGTTTTACAGGCAACAGAGCTCTTTTAAAGTCCTTATAGGCAGGTCTCTCCTCTCAGCAGCCATCTTGGCAACGCCTCTGGGCAGCTATTGCGCGATGTCCGCAACTCCACATAGGATGGTCAAACACATTTTAAAGTACGTCATGGGAATCCACATTTAAACCTGACAAAAGGCAATTGCTCAGGTAAGATTTCATTCTTAATTGTGTGTGGGCCAATTTTGTATGGAGGACTGAAAGTGCCAAAATTCAATAAATAAATACACCATCAATAATTATTTAAATGTGTCATTAATTAATTAAAATTGGAATTAAATACATAAATGTTTCATTAAATGTGTCATTAATTAATTAAATACCAATTCATTTTATGTTAAAAAACATATTTAATTATTTCACAATTTAATTAATTATGTCATGGTCCTGTGTTGCAGCGCATCAATAATTTATTTTATCTGTCAAACTCACCCATCAAAGTCAGTGGGCGGATTCCTAATACCTGATTGGTTACCCTGCACATCAAGTCAAGGCTTATCGATTCCAGAAATTTGGATTGACGCAGGCCTCATTCCTAAACACTGGGTGTCAAACTAAACTTTCTCTTAAACGCTAAAACTTCAACTTAACACGTACGACCTCCTGTAAAGGTTAGTGCTATCTTCTGCTATTTTATGTTTTGCAGTTAACTTAGAACTGTTGTTACATTGGCAACATGTAGGGGCTAGCCTACTGTCATTAGCGACGGTGCGTCTAAAACGTAATGTCATTTGCTACGGTTGATTAACGGGGACGGGGATGGGAATGTATGTTTTCTCCTCTTTTATCCGGACGTATTTAGGTCTCGAAAAGAGGACATGTCCGGGTAAAAGGGGACGTCTGCCTTAGTGCCTTGTCTTGTGTTGCAGTTGCTTGATGTTTGACTGTGTTAGGAATGTTGTTGATTTGCTAGTTTGTCATAAACAGCCGCTAGCAAGTAGCCGCTAGCAAGACATCCCATTAGCGATGTTAGCAAGCTTGTTTTAACCATAGACATATAGAATTACAATTAGACAATTATAATTAGTTATATACATATCTATGGTTTTAACACTCTTGGTAATTGATCGCCTGATGCTAGTATAAGTGTTCTCGTGTTAACTTCTTTACATTGTTACTGTGATAGCTATGTTGGCTAGGTTGCAAACAACTTCCCTAACACAGTCAAACATCACCAAGTTCATTGTCAACATTAAGATCGCTATACATGCTAAATAACCTACAATTTCACTTATGTGGGCCTATATGATCATGAGGTCAGAATGCACACAAAAGTGTACCAAATAATACACACTTGATGCAATAGGCTACATGCTGTTGGAGCCTGAGGGTGGATCTTGAGCTAATTCTTTTATTTTTAGTGAATGAAAAATTATTATTCCATGAATTAAGATAAAACATGAATGTGAATGAACATCTGTCAAATTATGTAATTCATACTTATGTAAATAACTATGTAGTCATATAGTCAGATACGGACAATAGGTCTAGCTACATAGCCCTGTATAATCAATGCAATGATGTCACCATGTAGTTTTCATTAATATCTTGCTGTAGACTAATACTGATACGAATGCCATTTGTTAAGCGTTCAAAAAGCTGGGCAGGAACAAGCTGGTACAAAACAGATGTTTTTTATTACCATCATAGCTACATATACCAGTAGACTATCGTATCGTATTTGTGGTATTGTATTGTGGTATCGTATCGTAAGTATCGGGTTTGGTGATATTTTGGCAGGTATAGTATCGAAGTCATAATTTTGGTATCGTGACAACCCTAGTGTCAACCATATACTTCATCAGTTTCAGTGACATTGCGTTTTTGGTATGGTGCAGATTGGCATTTTGTAAATGTCTAATTTTCTCCTTCAGGTTTACCTACAGAGTGGCAAAACTGGGAACCATAGCAACATCCATACATCCATCATCCAACGTCCATTTGTAGTTCCACGTTGGTGGGATGAACTGCATAGCACTACCAGAGCAGGGGTTCAGATGTCATGCCTTATTTGAAAAAAAGGATGTTCTGTAAGGAACTGCCGTTGTAACACAGCTCTGCTGGTCAGGAACATCCATGCTTAATGTTTCAGCAATAGTGAGGTTACGGCTGCGATATAAATGGTACACTGCTCTACGGTGTCCTCGACATCGCCCACACTGAGGAGAGTGAGTGGCAGAGACTAGGCTGCTGAGGTAGATGTCCCTGTGATCCTGATTTTCATCACAATATTATGTCTGGTCCACTGTTTTAATATTGTCGTCTCCCAAAACTATGACACACCATGCATGCTCTACCTCCAAATGATGATACTGATCTCACTTCTATTGAATACTAAGATATTAATTTATATTCATTGATATTTGCATGCTCATTCATCTAGAATGACCTGTTGTATTTCATTTGATAGCTGTATGAATGTTCAGAAAGGGTATGGGATGGTAGTAGAGTAGTTCAGATTTGATAGCTGTATGAATGTTCAGAAAGGGTATGGGGTGCTAGTAGAGTAGTTCAGTAAGAGGATGACGGTAGTGCCAAGGATTATTGTTGGTTCATATTGACTGACCTCAGCATACAGAGACCCTCCACCTGAAGACTGGCACCTATCTTACTGCAATCACCCCCAATGTCTTACATTGAAATAAAAGATAAAACAACCCTGTACACTGTCATTGTTCTGCAATGTTTCTACGTGTATTTGTTAAATGTAATTTCAGCCAAGTTTCATTGAAACAGAGGTGGTGACATACAGTACTGTGCAAAAGTTTTAGGCAGGTGTGAAAAAATACGGTTAATCATCGACTGCCTGGGATTACATGATGAAACAGAAAGATTTGAGGAAGCCTGCATCGACAGAACATCTGTGGTTAGTTCTCCAGGATGCTTGGGATAACCTGCCAGCGGAGTTCCTTTTAAAAACTGCAAGTGTACCTAGAATAATTTATGCTGTTTTGAAGGGTGGTCACTCCAAATATTGATTTGATTTAGATTTATCTTCTGTCCATTCACTGTATGCTAATTGATGAAAATGAACTGTAAACACTTCCATTTTGAAAGTATTCTTAGGTTACAGCATTTTTTCCCCACCTGCCTACAACTTTTGCACAGTAGCCTACTGTATAACAGAGACAGTTTAATTATCAAAGAAAATGTGTTTGAATAAAATGATATTGGAGAAAGTATTGATGGCAAACGTGCTGTAATAATCAGAGGTAATAGTTGTCCAAGCGTTACATTCACTCACGTAAAAACACGTTTGTAACATTTTCTTAATCTACCAACCGATGTATTTTAGAGGATGGATACCCGACCGAGCCCGTCGGAACCCGTCGGGTTGGGCCGGGTTCGGACAAATATTAGAAATGTATAAGCGGGCTCGGGTCGGGCTCGACACATCAGCGCGATAATGCATTGAACATTCCAAATCTAAAATATCTTAATAAATAGTGAAGCCAACTGTCTGCTTCAAATGATGCAAAAGTTCATTTTTGAGAATAAAATAAATTACTGAATTAATAAAAATCCTTCTTCCCGTGGCGGGAATTTGTTTATGTCCGTGACAACACAATTACAGGTGGCAAAATGGCATCACGGAGAAAGTTCATCTGGAGTTTAAAATGATACTTAACGAAGGGAAATTTACTGAATGGAGATATTTCTGATTAGTAGACGATGCAGATTCTAATTAGGCTGTTGGATATGTCCAATGTAAGAAGTGTGAAGTTTTAATGAAATATGATTGATGCAACAGTCTTGTTCTCCACAACAACATGGATTAAACCTCGGTGGTTGGATGTAGATAGTTTCAGAACGAACGTCGGCGTGCTAAAAGATCTTCAATGGTAAGACTCGTCTGTTGTGCCTCCGTTGGTGTAGCATGAAACGTGAGTTTTTTTAAAGCATAGCGTGTGTAATGTGTAGCTATTTAATTCCGTTTGTTAACCTTTCCTGCTGTCTGTCTCTGAAAGTTGGAGATTGCAGGGGAGTAAAATGCTCCACGGCCGAAGTAGATTACATGTTTTTAACTTCGGGGTTAATTCCCTTTCCTTTAGGCTACGTCTGCTGCTGGTTAGTAAATACAGACAGCAGGAAAGGTTAACTAACGGGATGAAATAGCTACACATTACACACGCTATGCTTTAATAAAACTCACGTTACTCACATACTGGTTTACACTGTTACAGCACGTAAATGTTTGTCGCTACCGTTGTACCTCCTTGTACGTGCTCTTCTTAAAGGAGACGCACCATTTTACTAAACGTTCTTGCAATGTGAATCGTGCAATTGTGTACGCTTGTGCGTTTAACAGCGCTTGTTTGTGAGAGAGCATTTAACTGTTGATGCCCCAGTTTAATAAAGCCAGGATATTCATTAAAAAAACGTTTGTCAATGTGGCATTAGTAGGCTACTATGAACAGTTGAGAAATTTATTCCGTCGGGCTCGGTTCGGATTCGAAAAAAAAATATTTGAATGGCTGTCGGACTCGGTCCGGGCTCGGTTACTATTCTGTTGGACCGGGCCGGGCTCGGACAGAAAAATTTGTCCAGATCCATGCTCTAATGCGGGGGTCGGCAATAGGCGGACCGTGGTCCGGGTCCGGACCCAACTGACGTCCTCTCCGGACCGAGACACAATTGCAACAATAAAATTAAAAATGCAAATTTTTTTTTTTATATAATTTTGACCAAGCGATTTTAACAACTGATGCTTGAGTGACTTTTATAAACCCGTTAAATACATTAAATAACTTTATGGTAGGCTATGTTTTTGTTTAAACCTTATAATGCCAGTAGCCAATCAGATGATAGCCTATACGCAGCACGTGCTCGCTGTCAAAGCTGCGAGCTGTGGGACTGGTGCACGCAAGCGCTGCAAAATTGACATTGCCTTCAGTTGAGAGAGAAAGCTTCATTGCAGTTCAAGAGAAAGATGGCGTGCTCTAAAAAGAGAAAGGTAGATAGTGAGAACAGAGCTTTTGAAGAGGAGTGGACAGACTTATTCATGTTCTTTCTGTCTGCGTGCAGCTCTAAGCCTGTTTGACTGATATGCTCCGAGACGGTGGCGCTCGTCAAAAGCAGCAATGTAAAACGCCACTATGTAATGAAGCACAAAGAATTCGATATAAATTACCCTCTCAAATCCGTGCGTGCACAAAAAATAAACGATCTTAAAGCCCAATCTACAAACATGTTGACTTATTCATTCACTGCCCAACAACGAGCAAACGAGTGTTCATTCCGAGTAGCATGGATTTTGGGTCAGAATAAAAAAGCTTGAAATGAAGACCTTCATTTGATCTGATAGTCAGTTGTTGACCAAACATACACTGATACTACTAGCGCCTAAAGTAGGCCTACTTATATTGGCTAAATATGCCTCTGAATCATAATGCACACCTTGACTGTTGGTACATAAAACACATGCAGTCCTATATCAGTGAAAACAACGGTCATAAAAAATGTGTGATTGACCCCCGGACCCAAGCTTGAGGATTTTTTTTGAAACTGGACCCATTAGGATTTTAATTGCCTACCCCTGCTCTAATGTATTTATCAAGTGAGTTATTAGCTACCGCTGTATTCAAAATCAGGTTTGGTTAAAGGTAGGTATTGTAGCTAAGGGCTAAGTATCAGGTCTCTCCAGGCACTTCAGACTAAAGCAATGGATCAGACTAGATCAGCGTTAGCCCCGCCCACTGACTTTGATGGGTGAGTTTGACAGATAAAATAAATTGTTGATGCGCTGCAACACAGGACCATGACATAATTAATTAAATAGTGAATTAATTAAATATGTTTTTTTTTTACATAAAATGAATTGTATTAAATTAATGAATGACACATTTAATACAACATTTATGTATTTAATTCCAATTTTAATTAATTAATGACACATTTAAATAATTATTGATGATGTATTTATTTATTGAATTTTGGCACTTTCAGTCCTCCATAATTTTGCGGCCCGGCTATTGCAATGGTGAAATAAACTGAATGTTCAGGTGATGTGGGCGTCAGCTATGTCGTTTCCAACGATGTGATTGGCTCCAGTAACAAAACCGTCATGTTTATTAACCCCCAGTGTGATGCCATCCTGCTGGATTTTGGTGCGGCGTGTGTGTGTGTACACGCACTTACCGTAAGCGGCATGTCTCTGGTCAGCCAGTGTGATGACGTCCTGCAGGGTTTTAGTCTGGTCCTCATCCAGCGTCTGAGTCAAGGCCTGGTACCATGCAGGGTCTCGTGTTTGCAGATCTACACACACACACACACACACACACACACACACACACACACACACACACACACACACACACACACACACACACACACACACACACACACACACACACACACACACACACACACACACACACACACACACACACTGTAAGCTGACATCTAAGAACTGGTGCTCTTCCATACGTGTGTGTGTGTGGGGGTATGTGTGTGTTCTGGGTGGTGAGTGTGGTGTGTGTATATATATATTTATACATACTCTGTAAGATGGCTTTGAAGATCTGGTGCTCTTCCATACGTGTGTGTGTGTGGGGGTATGTGTGTGTTCTGGGTGGTGAGTGTGGTGAGTGTGGTGAGTGTGTATATATTTATACATACTATGCAAGATGGCTTTGAAGAACTGGTGCTCTTCCATACGTGTGTGTGTGTGTGTGGGGGTATGTGTGTGTTCTGTGTGGTGTGTGTGTGTGTGTGTATGTGTGTGTTCTGGGTGGTGAGAGTGGTGAGTGTGGTGTGTGTGGTGTGTGTGTGTGTGTATATATATTTCTACATACTCTGTAAGATGGCTTTGAAGATCTGGTGCTCTTCCATACGTGTGTGTGTGTGGGGGTATGTGTGTGTTCTGGGTGGTGAGTGTGGTGAGTGTGGTGTGTGGTGTGTGTATATATATTTCTACATACTCTGTAAGATGGCTTTGAAGATCTGGTACTCGTCCACGTTGTTGTCTTCGTCGTCCACGGCGGTGGTGTATCCCTCTAGTGCAGTTTCCTCCGCATCATCTTCCTCCCAGTCTTCATCATCGCCATCCTCCCCTGCGTGCTTGGCTAGCATCTCCAGATACTCCTGGCCTTCGTCATCTATATCATCCTCATCGCTGCCCAGCTCCGCTAACACACACACACAAACACACATTAAAACAGAGTTCCAACTCTGTGAATCACTCTTGTGGGGGAGGAATTCACATTTCATGCCACATTTATCAACAACTAAATGGTCACAAAACCTGACCTATCAGCAGCCCTGCACACCTTTCATACCGTTCTCCTCGTCTTCTTCTCCCTCCTCGTCATCGTCGTCGTCCTGGTTCTCGTGTTCGGCGCGACAGGTGTATGCTCTCTTCAGCCCATTGAACAGCAGGATCGCCGCTGGCAACAGCTGGCCGACCGCCTGGCTGACCGCTTGGGGCCTCTGCTCCATGTCCATTAGTGCACACAGGCCTAACACACACATCTTACGGTCGTGGAGCCTAAACACACACACACACACACACAATCAATGAATCAATCAATCAATCATGTACACCAAGGCCCAACACACACATCTTACGGTCGTGGACACACACACACACACACACACCACACCCCCCCCCCAGTACAGACAGGCCCAACACACATCTAACAGCCGTGGAGCCTACATACACAATAAAGTACACACAGGCCCCACCCAACACACATCTTACGGTCAAGAAGCCTGTATCCAACACACACACACACACACACACACACACACACAAGTTGCAGTCCTACAGGTGTGCGCACACACACTTACCCCAGAAAGCAGTCTACGTCCTTGAGCCACTGAGAGATGAAGTGGTTTGTGATTGGCTGGGTGTGGTTGGGGAGGCGGAGATTCTCCAGTGTGTTGAGGAGGAGGGGTGGAGAGTAGTAAAGTGCTGCTATGGCAACCTGCAGACACATGGTCCTCAACTCGCTGGTCTTCACCTCCCGCGTTAGGCGCTCCAGAGCAGACGCCACAAACAGCGGCACCACCTCAGGGACAAACACACTTGTTTTCTCTCCAACTGACCTCAAACACACACACTTGTTTTCTCTCCAACTGACCTCAAACGCAAACACACTTATGTCACTCTCCAACTGACCTCAAACGCAAACACACTTATTTCACTCTCCAACTGATCTCAAACGCAAACACACTTATGTCACTCTCCAACTGACCTCAAACGCAAACACACTTATTTCACTCTCCAACTGACCTCAAACGAAAACACACTTGTTTTCTCTCCAACTGACCTCAAACGCAAACACACTTATTTCACTCTCCAACTGACCTCAAACGCAAACACACTTGTTTTCTCTCCAACTGACCTCAAACGCAAACACACTTATTTCACTCTCCAACTGACCTCAAACGCAAACACACTTATTTCACTCTCCAACTGACCTCAAACGCAAACACACTTATTTCACTCTCCAACTGATCTCAAACGCAAACACACTTATTTCACTCTCCAACTGATCTCAAACACACACACTTATTTACTGTCCGGCTCATTGCAGGACACAGACACACACACACTCTCCAACTGATCGC
Organism: Sprattus sprattus; assembly: GCF_963457725.1. Classification (NCBI taxonomy): domain Eukaryota; kingdom Metazoa; phylum Chordata; class Actinopteri; order Clupeiformes; family Clupeidae; genus Sprattus; species Sprattus sprattus. The sequence continues at coordinate 35,439,561 of NC_137925.1, read as the reverse complement.
AAACACACACACACACACACACACTCTTAATTCAGTCTCCAACTCATGGCAAACACAAACACACAGGTGTGGGCTGGCTGCTAAGTTACCTGGTCGATGCCACGCCCTTTGCACTGCAGGATGATCACCTCCAAGAGCTTGACAGCATGGCATTCTGGGTCTTCCCCCGCCTCGCCCATCAGGACCTACACAAACACACACACCCACACAAACACACACACTTGAATTCCTATCCACCCTTCAGGCACACACACACAATCACTCTCCCATTGCAGGTCAACACACACACACACACACACACACACACACACACACACACACACACACTTCACATAACTCGCAAATCTTTTTGTAATTTACATAACCACACCCACAAGATTGTGAGTGCACGTGTTTAAACAGACATACCTTCTTGCACATGCTGTAGATGATCTCCAGGTATTTGGTGTCTGATAACAGAGTGTCCGTATCCACGGTAATATAGTTGTGAAGCAGAGGCATCATGTCTGAAACGAGACGACGTACAAGATGCAGTGAGCAGGTGTGTGTGAGTGTGTGTGCGCGTCAGACGGGCACTGTGTGTGTAAGTGTGTGTAAGAGGGTGTGCGAGCGTCGGGCGAGCACTGTGTGTGTGTGTGAGTGCGAGCGTCTCCGTACCTGTGAAGTAGTCAAAGCCGTCCTGCTGGAAGACCTCAAAGACCAGTGGCAGCAGCTGCCACATCTGTGGCGACACCTGCTGGCAGGTAAGAGAATGCGCCAGGGACAGGATCTCTTCATAGAACTCTGTGTACACACACACACACACACACACACACACACACACACACACACACACACACAGACTCAAAGCTGCTGTCTGTGTTTGGGGTGAAGCCAAGCTGCTACAGTTTTCTGTGTGTGTGTGTGTGTGTGTGTGTGTGTGTGTCTTACCCAGGACATGCTGCTGCAGGACCGTTCCAATCACCTGAAGACAGATACCCTCCAGCTGCTGTGTGATCTACAACACACACACACGTACGTTAAGACCGTGAACAGCCATTATTTCAGATTAGTGTGGGAATGGCTGAATGTTATTGCTGCTGATGGTTGTGTGTGTGTGTGTGTGTGTGTGTGTGTATGTGTGTGTGTGTACCTCCTTGTGGTCCTCCACCACGCTGAGCAGTGTGTCGATGGTGTTGAGGATGCCCATCGCCGTGACGGCCTTGTCGTCTCCTCCCTCCTCGTCTGGGCCCGTCTGGATGACCTGGTTAAAGGTCATGGCCAGGTGCTGGGTCATCTCCACGGCGATGGGCGTCACCTCCTCACTGTATTCACAGATCATCTTCTGGATCACGCTGGTGAGGTCATCAGTTTCTGTTTCCCTGACGATGTGCAGAAGAGCCTGCATCACCGGCCGAATGAACGGCGTGATGTATTCCTTAGCTGCGTGCACACAGACAAACCATTCCTATATGAGACTGGTGTGCAGAATAGACCTGACAGGTTATGGGGATTATTTGCAGTGTAGTGTGACGTCCACCTGTGCCCCTTCAGGATTCAGCCCAGCCAGTGCACGGGCAGGACCTGAGCCTAATAGCTTTATTGTCTGCACCTGTATTTAGGGTGGGGCTATAATAAGGGGGGGTCTCTCTCTCTCTCTCTCTCTCTCTCTCTCTCTCTCTCTCTCTCTCTCTCTCTCTCTCTCTCTCTCTCTCTCTCTCTCTCTCTCTCTCTCTCTCTCTCTCTCTCTCTCTCTCTCTCTCTCTCTCTCTCTCTCTCTCTCTCTCTCTCTCTCTCTCTCTCTCTCTCTCTCTCTCTCTCTCTCTCTCTCTCTCTCTCTCTCTCTCTCTCTCTCTCTCTCTCTCTCTCTCTCTCTCTCTCTCTCTCTCTCTCTCTCTCTCTCTCTCTCTCTCTCTCTGCACTTCTTTTTGGTACTTGTAGGCACTATTTTGGTATTCTCTTTCACACGGGCTCTTGGACTCCTTTCTCAATCTGTCCCCCTTTCTATTTCTTTAGCTCTCACTTTCTTATTAATTTACCTAACAAACTGATGCCTTCATTCACCACATTCATGCACGACATCGAACATTACCTTTTCATACCCCTATTTGATTAATTCTTGATACAAATAAATTCTTATTTTTTAAATTTGAACTACTTTGTGTCTTCTCCCTTATTATGTAATGGTACCCTAACGAGTCTGCCGTTACAGTAGTAATGAGGTTTCCTTGGATAAGACGGGCAGACATCAATTTCCCAAACACATCATTTTTATAAGTGTCTGAGAAGCCTAGAGAAGGAGCTTACAGGCCACTTGAGACCCGGATGGAAACACAACCTGGTCTCGCCGCACGAGTCCCACAAAGTCTCGCTTGCACAAGTGTCACGGCAGTCCAGCACTGCTTACAGGTGGAATAACAGGATACCTGGCTTTGGAGCATCCTGCTGTGGCTACAGCGGCTAGGCTAAACTAGATGGCAACATGCTGTGGCTACAGCGGCTAGGCTAAACTAGATGGCAACATGCTGTGGCTACAGCGGCTAGGCTAAACTAGATGGCAACATGCTGTGGCTACAGCGGCTAGGCTAAACTAGATGGTAACATGCTGTGGCTACAGCGGCTAGGCTAAACTAGATGGCAACATGCTGTGACTACAGCGGCTAGGCTAAACTAGATGGCAACATGCTGTGGCTACAGCGGCTAGGCTAAACTAGATGGCAACATGCTGTGGCTACAGCGGCTAGGCTAAATGGCAACATGGAGGAGCGCCTGATGCCTGCTTTGAATAGACCATTATCAGGGTACCCCCAGGATTTTTCATCTCAAATTTAAGACTTTTTAAGACCTTTTCAAGACCACTTTAGATGAAATTTAAGACCAACATCGCACCTTTCCTGATATGCATATGAATAAAATTAAAAAAAGTAATCATAAGACAGAACCATTTAAAACAATAACTGTGAGGGGTGGACGTGTGAGTGTGTGTTTGTGTACATGTGTGTGTGTGTGTGTGCATTGTGTGTCTGGATACGTCTGTGGGTGAACCTGTGTGCGGTTGTAATACAACAGATCCTACAGCCTTTGGAGCTCTGCGCTTTTGGCAGCAATCTGTTCATCCAGTATGATGAGTTCAGCTAACTTATTATAGCGGGAGCTTTTCCATTAAAGTTGCTGTGTTTTTGAGGTGTTTGTTGCAATTAAATTGCGGGAGCAAGTGGAAGTTGTGATAGAGATGCGAATTTCCCTCTTTGTAATTATAATTGAGTTATTTGTTAAAAATAAGTTATTAATAAACAAACATTCATTAAATAACAAAACCATTGAGAAATGGTCCTCTAAAATAATAACCTCACCAACATGCCAAATAAAAGAGGTAGCAAAAATGTAGCAAAATAGGCTGTTAAATGTATATTACTTGTATTGTTGTTATGGAAACAAACACCGTTTAGTATTGGACTTTTACTTTGACATCATTCAAATGTTCCTCTCGTGGAAATGGCAACAGCTGTTATCAAGAAACATAGTTATGCGATGTAATGCTAAACACGTAGTGAGAACAGTACATAGGCAACAACGAAGTGCACCTGTTGGTATTACAAAAGGACCACCAGTAAGACTGAATAAAGTGTTATGAATATCTCAGCCTTCACATATAATGGGGAAAAAACTGCCTGTGTCACTGTGATCTGACGTCCTGTCCTGCACGCCTTTCTGCCGTTATCAATGGGTTTTGCTATCCTTGTTAATTTATTTTATCTGTATAGGGGTTTATGTTGTTCAATCTCATATATTAATTTAAAGTTGTCCAATTTCAACTAACCCATTCCTCAACACTATGCTACCTTATCTTCAAACAGAAAGTAAAGTTAAAATCTCAATTGCAACAGCTTTCGAGGGTTTGGGAAATAATCGCTGCTGATTTGATGTTTGGTGGAGTCAATCCAGAATAAGTGTTGATGAAATTATTATCAAGTCACCCAAACTGCCGTGAAAAAAAACGGGAGTCGCTGAAACTGTTGTTGCATCCCTGTACAACAGTGTGTTCTTTAATGTTAGACGTTTAAATTTCTTTAATCATCCAAAAGCCCCGCTCCACTGTTGCCTGTGATAGCAGAAGCTTATTAACGAGCATTACCCTGTCCCTGACAGGGCAGTGTCCTAGTTAACTGTCTAGCTAGCTAGCGCAGCGAGTGAATAGCTAACGTTAGCTAGTTTTATCCTTTATATCGTGTCAGCATCTCAGCCAGTTCAGTCATATACAGGTTGCCTGGTATTTTGGATGCGACGTTTGGGTGTACTAAGATTCGTTGTCACAATGAACAATAAACAAATGTGGACTTGAACGAAATTTAAGACCTGTTGACGAAATTTAAGACCGGTTGACAAAATATAATACCTTTTCAAGGCCTTAAATTATGAATACTAAATTTAAGACTTTTTCAAGTTTTTAAGACCTCGCGGGTACCCTGATTATACTGTCAAGGAAGAATAATGTGGCATTTTTTTCAGACTGGGTAAGGGTTACTATAACACTATTCATAATCCATGAGTCTTTACTCCCAATATACACAGTTTGGCAAGTAAAAAAAAGTTCTGTATTTGTATTCCAAGTTGTTTCTATATTGTATATTAAATCGGAGTACCTGGTATATTAGGTCTCCTTAGTTTTCATAACAATGCAAGGCTTTGAGGCTGGCGACAGGGTCTAGTTTAGTTAACGCAGAGCAAAATGTCAACTGGGCCTAGTCGTATTAACGCAGAGCAAAATGTCAAGGGTCTAGTTTAAAAAACGTAGTCTGTCTAGCACAGGTAATTGTGTGTGTGTGTGCGCGCGCCTGTCTCCTGGTTGCTAGAGAGAACCACTTTGACAGGCATCTGATCCTGTGTGTGTGTGTGTGTGTACCTTTCTCCTGGTTGCTGATGAGGACCTGTAGTGCAATGGCCGCCTCCACCTTGACAGGCATCTGGTTGTCGTTGATGAGGCAGAGTCTGGTGAGCTCCAGCGCCGTCTGCAGGTTCTGGTCGCTCTTAAACTTCACCTCACAGAAGTAGTGCAGCACCCAGCACGCCTGCTCACACACACGCAAACACACACATCAACACCAGCACCAGCACGCCTGCTCACACACACGCAAACACACACATCAACACCAGCACCAGCACGCCTGGGCCCTGTTCGGCGTACAACTGAAGCTAAGATAATTAATTAAGCTCGCGACTGGAGATTAACTAGCTCGCTAATTGAGAACAGGCCAAGCCCGTCTGGCGACGGGCGCTAATTTATTTGAACCTGTCGTTAATTTGTCCCAGGCTAAAATCATCAGCTAAATTGCGCGTGCACGTCTACTTCAAAAGGCAGGATAGGTCGATCACCAAAACCATGATTTTCTTTTCCCGAACAAAAGTCTAAACTCAAAGAAAAAGACTCAAGGCAGGATATGACCATGAACGCGTTATGAAGAATTCAAGACCATAATCATATCAAAATTCAACACTGCCTCGTCTGTGACAGCGATATAAGAAACTGAAGTTGTGATATCTTTTCCAATGTCTAATATGTGACTCTGGTGCAATGGGTAGAACTCATGGTTAGCATGCTGAAGATCGCTAGTTCGAACCCCTTCGCTTCCCTAGTAATTGTAGTTTTACATCTCCTTGTAAATAGCTTTGAATAAACCGTCTACGAAATGACTAAATGTATTTATAAGAAATTCAATAAATTGAAGCATGAAAATATATTGTGTGCATTTCTCTCTTCTTATCATGCATCCACCATTTCTACAAATAATATATGCTGTGAAGTAGACGGAGGTAGACTTTATTAACTAGGCTACTGCACAAAAACTAGACACGTTTGCAAAACTATACGTTTGCAATGATGTAAGTTGCATTTGTTGATGACGTAGCCTATGGTTAATAACATCGTGATTGTGGGACGAGATCTTAAACAACTTTCGCCAATATCTCCGTAATGGAGATGGGTTGTGCTCAAATTTCCTGGGATCAAAGAAAACGTTAGGCTATTCATGTGCAAACTAAAAATCACCTCTCAGGCTGCGAATGAAAGTTATTTCGGGTTTATCAACTGTACCAATGTCATATAATTATGGGTGCATCGCCGACATTACAAAAAGTGAAGACATGCAATGATCTACGGTGGTGTATGCAATAAATGACTCGAGAAAGTCTTCTAAATTAATTATTCCTTGTCGGTTGGATCGGTAGCGCTCATACAAGAACTCATCATGATGGAAAAATGGATCTTCTTGGCGATCGCAAAGAACTTTTCCTACGCTAATCAAACTACAATATGACTCAATGGGATCCCTCCTTTTGGCGTGGGTGTGGCAAGTTTAGCCAGCTAAGCTTTGGTTAGCCTGCCCTGGAGCAGGTTAGTGCTAAGCGATTGGTTACCATGGTTATTAATAAAAAGTAGCTTCAGCGAACTCGCTAAAGGGGTGTTGTCTTTTTTTTGCCTGGAATTTAGCTCGCTAAACCGCTTAGCGAGCGTCGCTGAACAGTACCCTGCTCACACACACACACACACATCAACCCCAGCACACACACCCACACACATCAACACCAGCACGCCTGCACACATCGACACCAACACAAACGACATCAACACACACAGGTCATATGCTCTGGCCCTCATATAGCCCAGCCCTCTGCCCAACAGGGGAAACACACAGACAGACAGACAGACTGACTGACACACACACACACACACGCACTCACACACACACACACACACACACAGACAGTCACACACACACACACACACACAGGTCTTACCCTGGCCCTCATGTATCCCAGCTCACTGCGGAACAGGGGGAACACGTGGTTCTGTAGCATGAACTCCATCTGATCCTTATAGACCTTTTTCTGGAGGAGAGACAGAGAGAGAGAGAGAGAGAGAGAGAGAGAGAGAGAGAGAGAGAGAGAGAGAGAGAGAGAGAGAGAGTTTGAATATTGGGTTTGGTGTGTGTGAAGTGTGTCGGATCATTGTGTGTGTGTAGTGTGTGTTTGTATGAGCATTGTGTGTATGTAGTGTGTGTTAGAGCATTGGGTTTGGTGTGTGCTAAGTGTGTAGGATCATTGTGTGTGTGTGTTTGAGCATTGGGTGTGTGTGTGTGTGTGTGTGTGTGTGTACTTACCTTGAGCAGGATCTCTGCCAGTGAGCCGATCATGTGTAGCGCTCCATCCTTCTTGCGGGGGTCAGTTGCGGGATCAGTCAAGATCTGATAACAGAAACCCATCGTCTTCTGCAGCACCTACATACACACACACACACACATAAAACACACTCACATTAATTGAGCCAGTTTGATGCATGATCTAGTTTCACACACAATCTGTTCATTTAACCTCGCACAAACACATACGATCGTCCTAAGATAACAAACACTCATTCACTCACAAACAAACAAACAAACAAACACACTCACTTCCTTCCTCTTGTTGCAGGCGGTGAACAGCAGAGTCTGTGCTGCTGTAGTGGGGGAGATGAAATCCTCAAACACGTCTGTGGAGAAGAAAATACAAACTTCATGTGAGTATGTGTGCGTAAGGAACCAAAACACATGTGTGTATGCTCACCAAACTTCATGTGCGTATGTGTGCGGAAGGAACCAAAACACATGTGTGTATGCTCACCAAACTTCCTGTGTGTATGTAGGTGTGTGTGTGTTGCGTGTGTGTGTGTGTGTGTGTGCGTAATGTGTGTGTGTGTCGTGCATACTCACCAAACTTCATACGGATATACTCATAAGGGTCCTCTTGCCAGAGCTCTTCATCACTGTCTGTGTAGCACATGAGCGGGAACACCACGTCTTGGATGATGCCCTGCGGACGCACGCACACGCACACACGCACACAGTGAGTATAGACCAATGAAAACTAGATGCATCTCACTGTCACGCTGGCGTCAGTCACACTATTGCAGAACAACATTGTGTCCAAATGTCCAACATGTCCTGACTGTGTGTGCGAGTACGGAAGATGTTCACATAATATTGAGTGAGGTGTCTTCATCACTCAATATTAAGTCAGTTATAGGCTCTCAGACACCTTCCATATGAATTCTTGAGCTAATACAGTCTGGCCATATGATGAGTTCTATCCCTGGGAGTAGAATGGTAAGGGGCAGGGATGCACCGATCCGATATTTGTATTGGTACCGATATTGAAGGAATTTCTAGATCGGGTATCGGTGACAATGGGCCGATCCATATTTAAAAAAAAAAAAATGCTTAAAACATCATTGTTCGACATGTATGTGAGGCATTGTGTGCGTACATAATGAATGTAAGGGGTTTCATGAAGTTATGACTGTGATAGGTAGAGTATTATGAGTGCAGGTTGCTATTAGTAGCAATTAGCATGCTAAGACATGACTAGACATGATGTTAAGTAGCAAATGAGCAAAAAATGCACCAAGATCTCATGTCATGCACTCCTCTTTTCTCCCTCTCGCACGTGTGGTCACACACATACACACAGAACTGGTAACTTTACCATACTTTCGCACTGTTTTTTTATATCGGTATCGGATCGGTATCGGCCGATACTAAACCTCAGATATCGGTATCGGTATCGGAGGTGAAAAAAGCGGATCGGTGCATCCCTAGTAAGAGGATGATCACCTAGGCCTACACATTGGGTTGCTGCTCCTTTAAATAGGTATGTTCCGGTTGTGAGGGGAGAGGTGAACGCACAAAAGGGGTCATTTTCTTTTCTGATGTGGTGTGTTGTATGGAGAAGTGGCGGCAAGCTAGTGTTTTAAAACAAAGTGTAACCTAGACAGTCAAACGCCTGTATTGGTACACAAGTATAACCTAGACAGCCAAACGCCTGTATTTGTACAAACAAGCTCTTGTTTTCTATGTATCTTTATTATTTACATTCCACCAACAGCAGCATTCTCTGGAAAAATCTAAATCCGAGTTTGAGGAGTACTGAAGTATGGAGGATTCCCTTCAGTTTGTGTTGTCGGTATTCCTTTTTGTTCCTGTTTTTTACGTTGCAATGCTTCTCTATTTTTGTTTTTGATTGTTTGAAGGATTTTTTTTTTTTTTTGTGATTACGCATATTTTTCTTGATTATTAAAATAAATCGAGAAAGCAGGCGACACTGTGGCCTGTTGGGACTCCACATTCACGTTCTCTTTGGAAGTAAAAAAATAACTCTGTACTGATTTAGATTTCCTTCACTTAATCATGCAAATATCCCACAAGTTCTGTTAACAATTTACAATTTCTGATTATAGGTCAATAAAATCACTTAACAAACCCTGACACACACACACACACACACACACACACACACACACACACACACACACACACCCTCACAAGATCCTGGTGGGGTCACAATTTTTTGGAATTCCCGCAGGAAAGTTTGTGTGTCTGCGTACCTGATTTGTATGTGGAGTGTGAGTGTGTGCATATATGTGTGGCTTGAGGTTTTTCCAGGTAACAGCATGAACAATGCCCTGGTGTGTGTGTGTGTGTGTACACCTGGATGTGTGTGTGTGTGCTTACCTGTATGTGTGGCTTGAGGTTTTTCCAGGTGACGGCATGAGCAATGCCCTGGTTGATGTAGTTGAGCGTCTGCTGAAGAACCCGTGGAGCTACATAGTTCTGCTCCTTATACTGGTACAAGACCTTCAGCAGGACCTGCACACACACAGAGAGAGAAATACATCAACAAGAGCTGTGGGTGGGGATGACTGATGAGATAATGATGGATGGGATGAGATACTTCTCCTTTTACAGACACACACACACACACACACACATACACACACACACACACTACCTGCTGTGCAGCCACGGCATAACCCTTCAGGAACAGCTCTGCAAACTCGCCATATTCTTTGGTGGTGTTTCCAGGGCTACCGTACCTATGGCAACAAACAACAAATCAGCCATGCGACAAAGAACAAGAGCAAAGGGAGAGGGAAGAGAGGAGAGGAGATGTTTGCGTACCTCTCAAAAAGAGAGGAGGGGAGGAGAGGAGAGAGGAGGAGAGGAGAGATGTTTGTGGACCTCTCTAAGAGAGAGGAGGAGAGGAGAGATGTTTGTGGACCTCTCTAAGAGAGAGCAGGAGAGGAGAGATGTTTGTGGACCTCTCAAAGAGAGAGGAGGAGAGGAGAGATGTTTGTGGACCTCTCAAAGAGAGGAGGGGAGGAGAGGAGAGATGTTTGTGGACCTCTCTAAGAGAGAGGAGGAGAGGAGAGATGTTTGTGGACCTCTCTTAGAGAGAGGAGGAGAGGAGAGATGTTTGTGGACCTCTTAAAAGAGAGAGGAGGAGAGGAGAGATGTTTGTGGACCTCTCTAAGAGAGAGCAGGAGAGGAGAGATGTTTGTGGACCTCTCTAAGAGAGAGCAGGAGAGGAGAGATGTTTGTGGACCTCTCAAAGAGAGAGGAGGAGAGGAGAGATGTTTGTGGACCTCTCAAAGAGAGGAGGGGAGGAGAGGAGAGATGTTTGTGGACCTCTCTAAGAGAGAGGAGGAGAGGAGAGATGTTTGTGGACCTCTCTTAGAGAGAGGAGGAGAGGAGAGATGTTTGTGGACCTCTCTAAGAGAGAGGAGGAGAGATGTTTGTGGACCTCTCTAAGAGAGAGGAGGAGAGGAGAGATGTTTGTGGACCTCTCTGAGAGGAGGAGAGGAGAGGAGAGATGTTTGTGGACCTCTCTGAGAGGAGGAGAGGAGAGGAGAGATGTTTGTGGACCTCTCTGAGAGGAGGAGAGGAGAGGAGAGATGTTTGTGGACCTCTCTAAGAGAGAGGAGGAGAGGAGAGATGTTTGTGGACCTCTCAAAGAGAGAGGAGGAGAGGAGAGATGTTTGTGGACCTCTCAAAGAGAGGAGGGGAGGAGAGGAGAGATGTTTGTGGACCTCTCTAAGAGAGAGGAGGAGAGGAGAGATGTTTGTGGACCTCTCAAAGAGAGAGGAGGAGAGGAGAGATGTTTGTGGACCTCTCAAAGAGAGGAGGGGAGGAGAGGAGAGATGTTTGTGGACCTCTCTAAGAGAGAGGAGGAGAGGAGAGATGTTTGTGGACCTCTCTAAGAGAGAGGAGGAGAGGAGAGATGTTTGTGGACCTCTCAAAGAGAGGAGGGGAGGAGAGGAGAGATGTTTGTGGACCTCTCAAAGAGAGGAGGGGAGGAGAGGAGAGATGTTTGTGGACCTCTCTAAGAGAGAGGAGGAGAGGAGAGATGTTTGTGGACCTCTCTAAGAGAGAGGAGGAGAGGAGAGATGTTTGTGGACCTCTCAAAGAGAGGAGGGGAGGAGAGGAGAGATGTTTGTGGACCTCTCAAAGAGAGGAGGGGAGGAGAGGAGAGATGTTTGTGGACCTCTCTAAGAGAGAGGAGGAGAGGAGAGATGTTTGTGGACCTCTCAAAGAGAGAGGAGGAGAGGAGAGATGTTTGTGGACCTCTCAAAGAGAGAGGAGGAGAGGAGAGATGTTTGTGGACCTCTCTTAGAGAGAGGAGGAGAGGAGAGATGATGTTTGTGGACCTCTCAAAGAGAGAGGAGGAGAGGAGAGATGTTTGTGGACCTCTCAAAGAGAGAGGAGGAGAGGAGAGATGTTTGTGGACCTCTCTAAGAGAGAGGAGGAGAGGAGAGATGTTTGTGGATTTCTCAAACAGACAGGAGAGGAGGGAGGAGAGATGTTTGCGTACCTCTCAAACAGACGGGCCAGGATGTGCAGAGCCCATTTCTTACATTTCCACCAGGGCAGCTCCTGTCTCTCCTCCTCATCCACCTGAAGAGTCTCCTACAACACACACAAACACACAGTCAGTCAGTCAGCAAGAGAGACAGAGGGAGAGACAGAGGGAGGGGGGGGAGAGAGAGAGAGAGAGGGGGATACAGACAGACAGGCTTACTTACTGGAGGAACGTCCCTGTCCACCACGGTCTTCAGAATCTCCATCCAGTCCGTCAGAGTCTGTCTGTTAATAAGCTCCAGAGGCAGGTTATACTACACACACACACACACACACACACACACACACACACACACACACACACACACACACACACACACACACACACACACACACACACACACACACACACACACACACACACACACACACACACACACAGAGAAAGATTAAAACATTAAAAATATTCTCACTCTGGTTTCATAGGAGATCCATTATGAATAAGCAAAAAGGTGTGTGTGTGTGTGTGTGTGTGTGTGTACCTGGAACAGGGCGTAGAGGATCTTAAAGATCTGTTTCTGGATGAGAACCGAGTCGCTTGAGGCGTCCGGCAGGAGCTGAATGAAGCGCTCTCGAAGCATGGGCATAAAGATCTGCATGGCCGCCACCAGGGGCGTCCTCTCCTCCGGCTTCTTATACCTACACACACACACGCACGCACGCATGAAGATCTGCACTGCAGCCACTTTAGGCCGCTTCTCCTCATACCTACGCGCCTACAGAGGAGGATTCCTGTGTGCGTGTTTGAGAGAGAGTGTATGTGTGTGTGTGTGTGTGTGTGTGTGTGTGTGTGTGTGTGTGTGTGTGTGTGTGTGTGTGTGTGTGTGTGCGTGTGTGCTCACTCATAATTCTTGACCAGCTGGTAGAGACACAGAAGGATGCCCAGCCACGCGCTGCTGTTGTCAGACTGCAGGTAGAAGGCGATCTTGTCCACGATGGCCGTCCACTTGCCAGGGTAGTCCTGCTTGATCATGTGATGGATGCAGGTCGTCAGCTGCACCCTGCAGGCACATGCACACACACACGCTGATGACACCCAGATACACAAGATGAGAGAGAGAGAAAGAGAGAGAGCGCAGGAGAAAGCAAGAGAGAGAGAGAGAGAGCGAGCGAGAGAGAGAAAGAAAGAAAGATAGAGAGAGAGCGGGAGAGAGAGAGAGAGAGAGCAAGCGAGAGAGAGAAAGAAAGAAAGATAGAGAGAGAGCGGGAGAGAGAGAGAGAGCGAGAGAGAGAGCGGTGTGTGCTGTACCGTATCCTCTCTGGCGAGTGGATGATGGCTTCTATGATGTTGTCACGGATGAACTGGCGATCTTCCTCCGGAATGTTGCTGCCTGGAGTCTCTGTCCCCTCGGCCTCACTCCAGTACTGAGTCACCATGTTCTTTAGATAGATCACACCTACACACACACACACCACACACACACCACACACACACACACACACAGTCAGAAGAGTCCTTCATGCCGTCACCTCAGTCCAGTACGGAGTCACCATGTGCTTCAGATAGATCACACCTATACACATACAGAGACACGCACGCACGCACGCATTGGACCTTCAACAAACAAAGGACCTTACACCAAACCTTACAGGCTACATCCACACTAATACCCAACCCAATAATACCTTAGGCTACATCCACACTAACCCAATCAAATCTAACGGGGCGAACACATGCCAGCGTAGCGTTGGAAGCGTAATTCTTAATCCCGTTCATTTCAACCTGAGGCAATCCATTGTGACATAGACCACCGTTTTGGCAGCAAGCGTATAAAGTTGGGGAAAGTTTTATCCTATGCAAATAAGGACCTTTTATCCCCAGCAGCGGCCAATCAAATTGTTTGGTCTCTGACGGTTTGAAAACTGTAGGACTATGGCGTCGTTCGGCCATTTAATTTGCTAAAAAGAAAAGATTCGATGGCCTTGTAAGGGCGTGTTGTTGTTCCTGGTATGCAATATATTTAATCCTGGGCTTACTTTAACAGAATGACAAGTATATATAAATACAAGTGACTAGATAGCCTACTAGCTGGCTAGCTCACTAGTCCAGTCTGTTAAGCTATTTCAACACGCTAAACAGCGTGTTGGAAGCGTATTGTTACGCTGTCTTATGTTCGCACCGTTAGGCTACATCCCCACTACATCCCGTCTGCTCAAGTCCACTGGGCATCCATACTACTACAGATTCTTGGAAATGCTGGCCCAGTTTTAGTTAGAAAAGTCCACGGTTGCATTTCAGGATGGGTGACAAGGGGTATGTTTCCCAAAGGGATAGTTGCTAAGCTAACCACACTAGCAACCTACGTAGTTGGAACCATGCAGTTGTGATGCAAGTGTTTCCCCAATCCATAGTTCGAATCATATGTAGCCTGTTATAAATATGAAAACTGTTGATTATCCTGTTATATATATATTATGAATACTGTTTATATTCAGGGAAGGAATAAGGCTTTACATAGGACTTGTAACAGAGGATAAGGACGATAATTATGTAGACTGAAGAATTACTTCAGACTGGATATGAACGCGTTAGTCCAAGGATGGCTTCAGGCTTTGGGTTGAAACCAAATCAGTGACCTAAACCTACTGAGCCGACAACAAATGTGTGGTTCTTCGAAAATACCACAATAGAAAACAGTTCACAGTAAATATATCAAGCCTCTTAAAAGGTCAGCTATGTCAAGCCCTATAAACGTTAGCTTTGTCAAGTCAATAAACGTTAGCTTTGTCAAGCCCTATAAATATTAGCTTTGTCAAGCCCTATAAACATTAGCTATGTCAAGCCCTATAAACATTAGCCATGTCGAGCCCTATAAACGTTAGCTTTGTCAAGCCATGTCAAGCACTATAAACATTAGCCATGTCCATAAATGTGAGTTGAATACAGACAGAAATTTTACGAGGTAAACCAGTACAAACAAATCAATATGATAGAAGACCTTATCATTTGGGGAAAATGATTCATGGATGAAATTGAGGTATCCAAAGATTGAACTAACATGGGTGGTAGTATGAGTGTGTGTTACTACTTACTAACATGGTTCAAACTTTGTCAGTACTATGGTGGTCCGACAGTTTTGGGAAACAGTTGTACTTTAGATGTTGGTTGGCTTAAACTAACATGAGTGAGTGTGTGTGTGTTACTAACTAACATGGTACAATGCATCTTTAAAGCCAACCTCAGTCGTTGGATAAGCATGCCTGAAACTGAGACCTTTGAAAATGATTACGCAGATAGCAACGCTCGCTTCCTGACTGGGTGTCGTCAGACATGACGTATCCTTCCCTGATTAGTCACGCCTACATCACACCACCCTTTTCAAGAAGGGTCCTTCCATTTTCGGGTATGTGTGTGTATATGGTGAGGAGGATAGAGAATGTGTGTGTGTGTGTATGTGTGTATGGTGAGGAGGATATAGACTGTGTGTGTGTATGGTGAGGAGGATAGAGTGTGTGTGTGTGTGTGTGTGTGTGTGTGTTTGGTGAGGAGGATAGAGAATGTGTGTGTGTGTGTGGTGAGGAGGATAGAGAGTGTGTGTGTATGGTGAGGAAGATGGAACGTGTGAGTCACCTGCTTGTCTGACGGGAAGGTCCAGCTGGTCTGACATGGTGACCTGGAGCAGCGTGGACACGAAGTTCACTTGTGTGTGACCCTGGGGAGAGAGAACACACAAGATCTGATGACACGAACCGACACAGGCGCACACACATACCTCATCAGCCACCCTGGTTCAGATGTTGGCCAAGGGTTACAACAGCTCAGTGATATACACACATACACACACCACACACACACATCAGTGCAACTCAAAGCCTGCAGCAGAAGAGGGCATTCTTTATATTACTGCTGCTCCATCTAACAGCATGTAGGCTACTTCAGACTGCAGAGAGAGACTCTGTCTCTCTGTCTGTCTGTCTGTCTGTCTCTTTCTTTCTCCCTCTCTCCGAGTGAGTGAGTGAGTGAGTGAGTGTCTGTGCACACAATTTCACTTGACTGAACCACAGGATAAGCAGATATTTATGTATCATATCATAGCCAATCTAGGGGCCCTGGGTTGGCAACAGTAACATGGGGGCCTTGCGTCCAACATATGATGCACTGTGGAGCCCCAACTCATGCCTTGTCGTCTTCATGAAGCTCAACACAAGTTGCCATAATGGGACTTAATATACACACACACATAATGGGAGCTTGTATTCTAATGGAACATCACGTCACTTAGAGGAAGGGTAAGTGCAGTTTTTCACCACATGACATGATTCACCTCACTCACATCCACACCTGAACTCCCCTGTCACACCAATCCATCACAACATCGGAACTACACACACACACACACACCAGAACTCACAATCAGACTCCCATGACAATTAGGCGTCATGTACATTAACTTCAACTTAGAGGTTCATTAGAAAGGATTTATTGAGAAATGACATAAGTCTGACGTCATTCCATTGAATATTGGTCATCTCCCACCACATTCTCTGTTATTGTTTGACAAATTCGTTCTATGCATATTTTCAAGTGACCGTGAAAACAAACGAAACCAACGACGCATCACAGTTAAATAAGCATTTACTGCATTGGGACTACAAAATACATCATTTCACACCAGTAGCACTTTTAAAATTGAGCGCTCTGCATCCCATGACGTCCATCTCAAAAGGTCAGAGGGCGATCAAAGCGCCCCCCGTCTCACCGAATTCCCCCTAAACTTGACACGCGCATGACGGATATCTACACTAGCTGACTAATACACCGCATCATCCTACCGGAAAGACCAAATATTTGAGACGGTAGCGCCTGGTTCAATCTACGTTCTCACATATACACCCTTATGGCCCTGTCCATGCGAGTGGTCCAGTTGAATTCCTCTGCCATTATCGTGTTTTTTTTCTATGTGCCATTATTGGCTACCAGGCTAGTGTAGCTAGCTTTGCGTTAAACGTCATTGTAGCTAGTTAACAGTTGGCTGTGTAGACAAACAAGATGTAAACTGGGTAGGTGCTCTGCCCAGATATGATTTCCAGACGACGCTCATTACCAACTACATCGCTAACTACAGTGCAAAAGAAAATAAACGAGCTCCTGCGGCTAGCTACATTCAAGACGGCCAGTGTGTGACAAACATTAACATTACCGCATTAGGCACATGACACGTGAAGACAGCGGTCAGCTAACTTGTCTCGCGTTTGTGGCAGGCAAACCTCTGGCTAACATTAGCCCTTTCGTGAGCTAGGCTAGCGTGATGTAACAGTCAGTAGAGACATTCTGTTTATAATCGTATCACCATCAAACCGTGAAATGACAAGACCGTTAGCGCAGAGTTGCGATCTGATGGTAAACGTAATGATAATATTACGGCATTCAGTTGGATGAGCGACTTCAGTTGGCTGGATGTCGGTTTTCCTGCTACGTATCAAGCTAACTACGTAGCAAATGCTAAATCCACGTTTAACAACAGTAGCTGACAAGCTAACATGGGTTAAGGGGAGAACGGAGTCGTAGCTGACATGGACTGACTTTTCATATGCTAGTCCAAAAGATATAGCATCAAATGCAAATAAATGCTAATTGAAATATCTGTTGATTATTATGAAGTGTGTATGGGGAAGTTAACGCTTGACATTTGGTTGAAGCTGCGCCAATAACGCGAATCTAGGCTCCATGCTGTCCTGCTGTGGAACTGGAGGCCTGCTTTTAGCACGGGCCACCATCTCGCGACTTTACCTCATTCAGCTGCCTCTCCGCGGCTTCCCGGAGATTCGGGTCCATAGTGCCCCGAAGGGCCTCGATCAAGGCGTTAGGATCCATATCAAAGGCTGTGCTGTGGATCGGATTCAGCAGGTTAACTGTTACAAGAGCTTTGCAATCCTAGGCAATGCGCACATGGACGCGCGGTTCTCCTGCTACCGGCGCGAAAGGAAGAAGGAATAAGATGCCCGGATAGTTCAGCGCCAATCTCTCTCTCAACTTCCGCTTTCACTGAGAAGCGCTATAGGAGTTGTAGTTTTATAAGTAGGACTGCCAGAGCGGTATGCTATCCAATCTGAGGTCGTTCTGCTTTATGCTGGGGTATGCATTTGGGGTGAAGACATTTGACCGATCCTATCCATATCAATCGTTAGAATGTCGACATGATGTAAATCAATAGCCCATAGCCACCTAAGTGTTTAAATAATCAGTACATTACATTAAACAACAAGCTCTTAAAATACCTTGAAATTCACTTTTCTTTTGTTTTTCATCTGACACTGTTCCCCAGCCCTGATTTTGACGTTTTTTTTGACCAACCTTCAAAAACAAGACAAATCAAGACTTGTGCAAAATGCAAGGGTGGGGGGTGTTGGCATCAAGGTACATCAGTACTCTAACCCTAAGCATAACCTCTGACCCCTTACCCTAGCCCCTAACTCTAGTTTGCATGCTGTGTGGCTAGGTTTTTTAAATGAATGAGGAAGTCAAATGGAGGGCCATGTTTGTGAAATATTAAACTCCAGCCAGGAAGCTCATTTAGCAATCTGGGTTAAGGTTAGGATTAGTAATCTGTGCTTCTAACTCATTCGTTGCCCACAACCTTAGGCCTACAGTTCCCTGTCTGATGTTCTAAACCATAGGTCTCAAACTCAAATTACCCGGGGGCCGATGAGCGTCAAGTGTGGTCATTGGGCGGCCAGATTTTTACGGTACACGTTGGGGTGGCCCTTGTAAATCAATGGAACTTTTCTATTTTTTTTTTTTTTTTAAATCAATGGAACAATGGAAAAACTGCTTGGGGGGCCGGAACTGGCCCGCGGACCTGAGTTTGAGACCCCTGTTCTAAACTTAGCCCCGATTCAACCTCTGGGACAGGTAAGCATTTGATCTCTTCCTGGTTTCAGAAACAGGACAGGTGATACACACTCAGGGACAGGACAGGGGTTATCACTAGCCAGTCCCTCCAAGAGCTTGCTATCCTGTGTTTTCACCAATTCAAGCATATTGTAGGATTTTCCACAATTGCAATTATCTGTTCTTACCACAATATTTCCACAGAAAAAAGGCTGTCATGGAAGACGGAGAAAGTGAACCACTTGTCAGCTTACAAGGTTATTGTACCTGCTGATAACATGGAAAAGATCCCTACAGAGATAGACCTGTGTCTGTTTACCTCAATAACTAAAAAAAAAATTACAAAATGAGAGTTTCTACATTTTCTGCAGGTGTAGTTTCAGTTTCAGTTTCAGTTTCTGTTGTTTAGAAATGACGGTAAAGTAGTCTGTGTACTCAGACATTTATAATTACATTATGAGCCTATCAGTGGTGGAAAAAAGCAGTTTTTTAGTTTGGGATCATGTGTGAGGTCCAAATGAAGTGCTGAAAACTTAAGTCAAACACTCACCCTTCTGTCAGCCCCTTACAGTGGCTAACGCTAACCCTTCTGTATTCCACACACAGTGGCTAACGCTAACCCTTCTGTCTGCCGCACATAGTGGCTAACACTAAAGGCCAATGTATACTTCTACGACTCCATTACTCCGTAGCCACGCAGTTGCCTCAACGGACTTGTTTATATGGTTCTCCGAAGGTTGTGGGTGTTGCAAAGCATTTTTCTGTTTTTAAAGATTCCGGCGGACCAAACTCAGTATATGGTCGAACTTGTATATAAAAGTTGTTTGTTTCTCTCTTTTTTGCTTCAATTGCTTCGAGAAATAGACACTGTGCAATACTAAAAAGCCTGTTATTGTAACTGAAAAGTACATCTGAGGGGATTTGCAAGGTGTCTGAGCCATCTATCTAATGTTGGCATACTACAACCCACAAGATAAACAGAGATGTATTGTTGGATTGACGGAGACGGATAGTTAAAAAAATTGGGAGGTGTACGTCAGGCCACGGAAAGAGGCTCAGAGAGGGTTTACCACGATAGAGAGGGCTCTCCGTGAGTCCGTGTCTCCGTAAATGGACGACAATAAATTAGGCTTAACCATTCTGTTAGTTGCTTGCCTCACTGTAGTAGATAATGTGCACAACACAACTCACACATTTCGAAGGATGGGAGTAAGAAAAGAAAATGGATCAGGGTGACAGCCTCTCTCTCTCTTTGGAGGGTTAGCTTCAGCCAGATAGCCTCCAAATTGACTATCGAATTTTGTTTTTAAATATTGGACCATTGGAGCTCCCTTCCAGCACCATTCCTATGAAAACCCATATAATGTTAACAATTCCTGAAATTTCTATATCATGTCCTTGGCATAGCCTGCTAAACAGATGAAGTTCATGGTGCTAGAAGTACAATTAAATTAAGAAAAAAACAAGTTTTTTTAAGAAAGTGGCTAAAAGATGGGCCATTTGTCCAGTAACCATAAACCGATGAGCAAAAGGCCAGAGGCCAGCCAGTGGTCCTCTGGCCTTCCATTCTCTTTTACGGATTACATTACAGGTGGACACAAACATCTGTCGTGTTCTGGCTGCTGCTGAATCATGCATTTGCAATATATAATAGTTTTCATTGCAATGTCAAGTGGTTCAAGGAAATCGTCTCACAAGAAAAGGACTTCGCGGAACACATTCTGCATAACCGGATTACACCACGTGCACTCCAGGGCGCTAAAGAATTTTCACACAAGGCGCGGGCTGGTGTCAATCTGGGAAAAGGTCAAAGATCATGCATCCCCGATGTACCAATCAGGAAGGAATAGCCGGGGCCTCAGTGCCAGTTAATCTGCTTCTGCCGGGCTGCCCCGCTCCTGTCAGCCGTTTACCGACAATTCTGTTCAGTTTCACAACAGAATGACCAAGAAAATAGGCGCCACACGGGAGGCAGACGCCGCTCCGTTGGTTGAAGCCGAACAAAAGCCGACGGAAACTTTGACAGTTAAAGGTAGTTAACGATAGAGGGTTTGGAGTAAATCTCGGGACCTCACCAGCTAACGCTAGTTGCTAAACTAGCTTTGTCAATTGTGTTCGCCTGCTGTCTTTCGATATTGGGATGATGCCACAGCAATACCAGGTTGCTAATTGGTCTATTGAAACGGCATAGCCTTAAGAGGAATATAGGCTTATGGACAACATGTTGTGACGAGGCCATGGGTTAAAAAAGCGTAAGAATTTAAGTTGTGAACGTTTAACTTGGCTAGAATACTTAGCCCTCTCAGTCACAGTAGCTTCTTGTCTAAAATCACTTGGCATAAACGGAACGTAACGGAACGGAAGAGTTGCGGGGGTGGCAGGCGGCGGAATTTAGCTCTAAATTGTGACTTTGCTGAATGTGTAACTTGCTAACTGTTGCTAAGGGAACTCTTGAATTGACAAGCATTGGGCTTTGGTGAAGTCAGCTAGTGTCCTCAACTAGCCTACCTGTTACTCGAGCAAAGGTCATTTCAGGTAACGAGTCACTGATTTCCAAACTTTCCTCGACCGTTTGACTTACTGTTCCACTCGTATTATCCAGTCATATTTGTATTGTGGTATAACAGCGACTTATTGGAAGAATCGCGACTTATTGGAAGAATCGCACTGCGCGATACTGTGTGTTATTGTATGTCGGTATGTAGCTGTTCGCAGAGTGCAGAACTCGAATGAACCCTTTTCAGCCGGAAAAAAATACTCCACTTTTTCGTGCAACAGCAAATGATGCAACTAGCTAATGATTTCTACTCAAAGCGTAATACGTCATGCAAGTGCAGCAGGTGTCAGTGATATGACTCTGTGTGTGTGTTCATCTTTAGGATCTTCATATGCAGGGTCGGGCTCGGCCCGCCGGTCGCTGCTAATCCTGCTAGGCATCTTTGCGTGCGCTGCTTCCGTCATGTACCTGGTCTACCGGAACTTTCCAGAACTCAGTGCGTGAGTACCTACCAGTTGCCGTCAGGCAACAAGTCATTTTTTCCAAGCTGATTGATGGTCCAAAAGTATGTTGATGTTTTTGTCAGGTAATGATGATCACACTAAAGAATGGCCACACAATCGGTAACTAACTCATATCATGCACAACTAATTGAAAGTCATTGAAATTTGAGTTTTGCGCTGATGTCTCATAGCCACAGGCTTCTGGCTTATGCATCATTTGCCAAAGGTGTTTGATTATTATATATTTATTATGTATTATATAAGATTGCTTGCGCTTAGCCAGGTGGAGCGATTGAGTGGGGGGCGGAAGGGAAAAGGAAGAGAGAATCTCTCAGAAACGGATGACTTCATACATTCAACATATCGCCATACATGTGGCATATATTCGCTCAAGGACACATACACGATTGATCATGGAAAAGAATGGAGAGTGATAGCATTCAAGCTGTTGGTTGTATAACAGTTTAGTGGGTATACAGTGTCCTCATAAGGTCACTATTATAAGTACTGGTTGTAGAACAGTTTGGTATACATTGTCCTCATAAAGTCATTATTATAAGTACTGGTGGTAGAACAGCTTAGTGGGTATGCAGTGTCCTCATAAGGTCACTATTATAAGTACTCTTTGTAGAACAGTTTAGTGAGTATAGAGGGGGGACATCTGAAGTGAGTTCAGGGAGGTCGATAGGTGTGAAGGATTTTACTCAGACATGTGGTGGAGCCAGTCGTGACTGTGGAAATTGGGATAGTGGGGGAGTTGGTTTGGCAGCAGCTGACGAGTTTCTCTTTCAGGGATGAGATGGAGAAGATGAAGATCCCCAAAGACATGGAGGACGCTAAGGCCCTGGGGACCGTGCTGTCCAAATACAAGGACACGTACTATTCCCAGGTGCTGCTCGCCTACTTCACCACATACGTGTTGTATCCTTACAGAACAGCCAAATGGGCTCACGACCTGACCCAATCCAACCCAGCAGAACAGCCAAAAGGGCTCACAACCTGAGCCAACCCAGCAGAACATCCAAGTCACCCAGCCAAACCCAGTCGTACAGCACCCGGGGTTAGGGTCAGGTCAGGGTCGGGTCGGGTCGGGGTCGTACAGCACAGCACCCAGGATTAGGGTCAGGGTCAGGGTCATACAGCAACCCAGGCCACCCGAACCCTAACCCTGGCAATCAGGCAAACGTATATCAACTGAATGATTTCACTAGGAGTAGAAGAATTGGGGGGTGATGAGAGAGCACTGAAGGAAAGGTGTTGACAATGACAATCACGGATCCTATTGTTAACACGTTTTGCTAGTGTCTTACTCCTATCCTACATTAAATAGACATGAAAACCTGGGGAAATTGATTTTACACACCGAAACCGTTTGTTCAGAGGTGTGCGTGTGTGCATGGGTGCGTCTGTGCGTTAGAGATGCGCGGTTGGCGGTCGAACCCGCAGACTCCGCGGTTAAACCGCGGATCGGGCGGATGACGTGACAAAAAATAATATTTTAATTAAATTCGGGCGGGTGGCGGTTTACCCAACGAAATTCAAATTATCTACACATTGTTAAATGTCGTTACCTACATCCAAGCACATTTTGAAATAATCCAATTTTCATCAGGCAGTAAATTTGGCCTAGTTCCGTGTATTTATACAAAGCAAGCAAAGGAAGCAAAAAAGGTTTAAATTAAGTGATGATCCCTCTCATGTCGCGTCTCCTTGCAGCGCCACAAACCTGCAAGCTATGAGTCAGCTGTCAGTATTATAAGAAGCCTTAACGTGTCGTAGATGAAACTGCCTGGGTTATTTAGTTTCGTTAGGCTGTTAGTTTTACTTTAAAACAGCCAGTCATTGTAGCCTACCACTCGTGGAATAAGGAATTTCAAAGAGATGATGGAGTGATTTGACTCAGAAGTGACATTGGGCATTGGCAGCGCGAGATGTTCAGAACAAGTTAAACTTCTAGCTCAGTAACATCACCAGCTAAGAAAGAAGGTAAGAAAAATAGTCGTAAAACTTTGATTTGCAAGGCAAGCAGGCAATTGTTGGGGTTGTTACAGTAGGCTATAAAGCCTACAATGCGGTGAAATTTCGGAATTAATAGACTCGTGTCGCCGTTTCCTTAATAGTCTTTCTTTCATTTTGCAAAAAAAAAAAAAAAACAGTAGGCTATATTACCATATTAAAATGGTGTACCAAATTGCGTTTTATTACAATGATAAAAAAGTGTAGGCCTACTAGCCTATGGTAAGGTCAGGTTTGCCGATGTGCTTGGCTATTTTAAAGTTTCTCCCTGTGCATCGATCGGAGACAGACGTCACTTCACTGATAATATTCTGGGGATAGGCTACAACATAGCCAATAGGCTTTTATACTAGGGACTTTATCCTTTAAATATCTTTGCGGCATTGGATCAGTCTCCTTTCAAGAACAGGCAAGAACTTTCTAGCCTCGCGTCAGCAGTGCCTATACCTAAAAACAACAGGCGGATGGCGGGCGGGTGCGGTTTTGAAAATTGGTCAAAAAAATTGTTGCGGATGGATAGCGGACGGATCATGCGTTTTGTGATGCAGATGAAATAGTAGCCCATCCGCGCATCTCTAGTGTGCGTGGGTTTGTGTGTGCGTGCGAGAACACTTGAACGCTAGATAGTGGTAATCCTTCATTACCTCTGACCCTGTTCTGTTGCCTTGACTACTGGTCCTCAGCCTCCAGACCTTCGCCATCCCAGGCTCCATCTTCCTCAGCATCCTGTCGGGGTACCTGTACCCCTTTCCTCTGGCGCTCTTTCTCGTGTGCCTGGTAAGAGTTTAACCCTGAACCCAACCCTCCCCAATACGCCACTTTGGAGCTAGTTGCCATCCAGATAGTTATGGCTGTAGCGCTTTCTTGACATAAGGCATGAGGTGAGGCTCAGTGAGCTGCTCTACACACACATGGGCTCAGTGATGCTCTACTCACACATGGGCTCAGTGAGCTGCTCTACACACACATGACTCAGTGATGCTCTACACACACATGGGCTCAGTGATGCTCTACTTACACATGGGCTCAGTGATGCTCTACACACACATGGGCTCAGTGATGCTCTACTTACACATGGGCTCAGTGATGCTCTACACACACATGGGCTCAGTGATGCTCTACACACACATGGGCTCAGTGAGCTGCTCTACACACACATGGGCTCAGTGAGCTGCTCTACTCACACATGGGCTCAGTGATGCTCTACTCACACATGGGCTCAGTGAGCTGCTCTACACACACATGGGCTCAGTGATGCTCTACACACACAGGGGCTCAGTGATGCTCTACTCACACATGGGCTCAGTGATGCTCTACACACACAGGGGCTCAGTGAGCTGCTCTACACACACATGGGCTCAGTGATGCTCTACTCACACATGGGCTCAGTGATGCTCTACACACACAGGGGCTCAGTGAGCTGCTCTACACACACAGGGGCTCAGTGAGCTGCTCTACACACACATGGGCTCAGTGATGCTCTACACACACAGGGGCTCAGTGATGCTCTACACACACAGGGGCTCAGTGAGCTGCTCTACACACACAGGGGCTCAGTGATGCTCTACTCACACATGGGCTCAGTGATGCTCTACACACACAGGGGCTCAGTGATGCTCTACACACAGGGGCTCAGTGAGCTGCTCTACACACACATGGGCTCAGTGATGCTCTACACACACAGGGGCTCAGTGAGCTGCTCTACTCACACATGGGCTCAGTGATGCTCTACACACACAGGGGCTCAGTGAGCTGCTCTACACACACATGGGCTCAGTGATGCTCTACTCACACATGGGCTCAGTGATGCTCTACACACACAGGGGCTCAGTGATGCTCTACACACACAGGGGCTCAGTGAGCTGCTCTACACACACATGGGCTCAGTGATGCTCTACACACACAGGGGCTCAGTGATGCTCTACTCACACATGGGCTCAGTGATGCTCTACACACACAGGGGCTCAGTGAGCTGCTCTACACACACATGGGCTCAGTGATGCTCTACTCACACATGGGCTCAGTGATGCTCTACACACACAGGGGCTCAGTGAGCTGCTCTACACACACAGGGGCTCAGTGAGCTGCTCTACACACACATGGGCTCAGTGATGCTCTACACACACAGGGGCTCAGTGATGCTCTACACACACAGGGGCTCAGTGAGCTGCTCTACTCACACATGGGCTCAGTGATGCTGCTCTACACACACAGGGGCTCAGTGATGCTCTACACACACAGGGGCTCAGTGAGCTGCTCTACACACACATGGGCTCAGTGATGCTCTACACACACAGGGGCTCAGTGAGCTGCTCTACTCACACATGGGCTCAGTGATGCTGCTCTACACACACATGGGCTCAGTGAGCTGCTCTACTCACACATTTGCGTTCTCACATGCAGCCCCTCTGGGTAATGTAGTTCACATACAACCCCTCTGAGAAATGTCTAGATAAGCATGCACTCACACACACACACATACACACGCACTCACACACAAACACCGCCCATTACTTTATAGCGATAAAAAGCTTCTTTAGCAGGTTACAGAATTCTGGTCAGGCATGACCAGTGCTGCGAAATTTGTAAAAAGCTAGATGTCATCACTACATTAGAATGTGAAAAAATATCTTCTTTGTGCATATTGCATATAAGAAAACGTGCTTCAATGTGGTTTTCACATGTATTGGCCCCTCCCCCTATTTTGGCCCCTCCCCCTCCCTATGTCTTCCCCCTCCCCTCCTTCTCTCCTCCTCCTCCTTGCCCTCCTCCTTCTCCTGTCCTCCTCCTCATCCTCCTGTCCTCCTTCTACCCCTCCTCCTCCTACTCATCATCCTCCTGTCCTCCCAGTGTTCAGGTCTAGGTGCCTCCTTCTGTTACCTGCTGTCTTACCTGGTGGGTCGTCCAGTGGTGCACAGGTACCTGACGGAGCGGGTCCAGAAGTGGTCCCAGCAGGTATGGAGTGCTGACGCTGACATGCTGCCTTCTTATAGGTGTGAGGGGCAACCCATAGCAACTGAGAACTAGAGGGCCCTGTGATGTTACATTAGGTTTTTAGTATAAAGGGCCCCTGTAATGTTACATTAGTGTTTTAGATAAAGGGCCCCTGTGATATGTGATGATACATTAGTGTTTTAGTATAAAGGGCCCCTATGATATGTGATGTTACATTAGTGTTTTAGATAAAGGGCCCCTGTGATATGTGATGTTACATTAGTGTTTTACTATTAAGGGCCCCTATGATATGTGATGATACATTAGTGTTTTAAATAAAGGGCCCCTGTGATATGTGATGTTACATTAGTGTTTTAGATAAAGGGCCCCTATGATATGTGATGTTACATTAGTGTTTTAGATAAAGGGCCCCTGTCATATGTGATGTTACATTAGTGTTTTAGTATAAAGGGCCTCTATGATATGTGATGTTACATTAGTCTTGTTTGTTTGGTTTCCCTGGCGACCCATCCGGCGGCAGGTTGACGGGCACAGAGAGCATCTCATCAATTACATCATCTTCCTGCGCATCACGCCCTTCCTGCCAAACTGGTTCATCAACATCACCTCGCCAGTCATCAACGTGCCTCTCGGCGTCTTCTTCCTAGGCACCTTCCTGGGTAAGGGGGGAGTGACTACTGAAGCTGATGTGTGTGTGTGTGTGTGTGTGTGTCAGGTTGTGACTAGACTAGAAGTCTGAAACGTTATGGCTAGATGTCTGAAACGTTATGGCTAGATGTCTAAAACGTTATGGCTAGAAGTCTGAAACGTTATGGCTAGATGTCAGAAACTTCCGCATCCGTCACTGGATGAGAGCGTATTTATGTGAACCAATGATGAGGGCACACCATGTTTGGGTGACTGTGACAATCATATTGAGTCCACATTTAGAAAAAAAAAAAGAATAAAAGATTAGCAAACTCTCCCTAGAGTATTATCCTCCTAGCTATTCTTCATTAGTCTCTACTAGTTATTATTCTTACTACCATATTTTCCGGACTATAAGGCGCACTTAAAAGCCTTTAATTTTATCAAAAAAACGACAGTGTGCCTTATAATCCGGAGAGCCTTATATATGGATTAATTCTGGTTGCGCTCTGTCAAAATGTTTTAGTACGACTTGGTACACTACAAAGCCGCGCCGTTTGCAGTATTACGGCTACCGTATTTTATATAAAACCTCGAACAGTACATTGCTTCTGACCACTGCTGGTCTATTTGCTGGTGACTCGGTGTTGGAAGTGCCTTCTCTACACCTAGCTTGAAATGACAAGGGGCGCGGGGGACAGTTTACCTCTGGGTCTACCAAATGGAACTTGTTAGGTTTGAATTTTCCTCTGCTAAAGTAATAAACTAAGCCTACATGGTCATAGGCAAACTCATTATGCATATTTTTGTCATTGTGAGTACCGTCTTTCTTTCACCACTGATGTTATGCTAGGCTTAGGCAAGTTATCTCTGGTTTAAACTAGCTAACGTTAGCTATTCGCTAGCTAGCTAGACAGCTATCGTTATGGTGTTAATTATCTGACTGCGTGTGTTTTTGCCAAACGTTCACGTTGTCATTTTAATCCATTAGCTACTTAAATGAGCACATCGATTGTTAAACCATTATTAAACTTAGCATTTTGATTGTTTAACAGCATTGCCGATGTTTGACACTGTCAGATAACTGACCTAGCAGCTACGCTAGGACAATGCCCTGTAAGCATAGTAATTTGCTATGGAGTAATGCTGGTAGCGTTGCTCTCTATCCATTAAATATGGATGTATTTCACGTGTAGAACCTATTTAGAATGGCTGACCTTACATAAAACGGCAGTGAAAGACAAGCCTGGAGACAAACAGTAGGCTACCTCTGCCTAAAGGAGGGGGAAGTGTGAAAGCATATCAGCATGCTAACGTTATACTTATTAGCAGCGTGGCTAGCTAGCTACTATGTGTTTCTATGTGTTTTCGCTTTATGCGCCTTATAGCTCGGTGTGCTTTATATATGGACAAATATCGAAAATAGACTATTCATTGACAGTGCGCCTTATAATCCAGTGCGCCCTATAGTGCGTAAAATACGGTAGTAATTGTTTATTAGTCTCTACTAGTTTTTATTGTTACTAGTTATTCTTCATTAGTCTACTTGTTTTTATTCTTACTAGTTATTCTTCATTAGTCTCTACTAGTTATTATTCCTACTAGTTATTCTTCACCAGTCTTTGTTGAGCCGTAAAGGTTGAAATCGGTCTACGACTGCGCCACTGCGTGCCCACCTTAATAGTTCTCTGCGGTTGGTGGGTGTCGCAAAGCAATACTGAAAAAAAAATGGCGGAAACTTCGTAGATAGTCATATTTGTACAGTTTTTTGTTTGACTTTTTTTGCTTAGATTTTTTTAAAGCTACCGTGAAATAGAAAATGTACTTGTGTGTGTGTTGGATGTGATGTACGTGTGTGTGTGTGTGTGTGTGTGTGTGTGTGTGTGTGTTGATGTGTACATGACCTTGTGTGTGTTGATGTGTACATGTACTTGTGTGTGTGTGTGTGTCTGTGTGTTGATGTGTACATGTACGTGTGTGTGTGTGTTGATGTGTACATGAACTTGTGTGTGTTGTAACGGCAGACTCGTTAGGGTACCATTACATAATAAGGGAGACGACACAAAGTAGTTCAAATATAAAAATAAGAATTTATTTGTATCAAAATCAAGAATGAATCAAATAGGGGTATGACAAGGTAATGTTCAATGTCGTGCATGAATGTAGTGAGTGAAGACATCAGTTTGTTAGGTAAATGAATAAGAAATGAGAGCTTAAGAAATAGGAAGGGGGACAGATTGAGAAAGGAGTCCAAGAGCCCGTGTGAAGGAGAATACCAAAATAGTGCCTACAAGTGCCAAAAAGAAGTGTCTCCAAGAACCGAAAAGTGCCAAATGATAGAGAGAGAAAACCCCTTTTATAGCCCCACCCTAAATACAGGTGCAGACAATAATGCTCTTAGGCTCAGGTCCTGCCTCTGCCCATGCACTGGCTGGGCTGAATCCTGAAGGGGCACAGGTGGACGTCACAGTGTTGATGTGTACATGTACTGTGTGTGTGTGTGTGTGTGTGTGTGTGTGTGTGTGTCTGTTGATGTGTACGTGTTTGTGTGTGTGTGTACATGTATCTGTGTGTGTGTTGACGTGTACTTGTTTGCGTGTGTTTTGCAGGTGTGGCTCCTCCGTCATTCGTGGCGATAAAGGCGGGGACGACGCTGTACGCGATGACGACGGCAGGCGAGGCGGTGAGCTGGAGCTCTCTGGCCGTGCTGGGGCTGCTGGCGGTGCTCTCACTGCTGCCTGTGGCCTTCCAGAGCCGCCTCAAGACCAAGCTCCAATAGGCCCAGCCAGCTCACATCAGATCAGGACTGGTGCAGGCCGCTGTCACTCGTACACTCACCTTTAGCCCCGCCTCGTTCTATCCCTCCCCACGGATGTTCTGCTTGGCCTCTTGATGACTCAGTTAATGACATCCTGTTTCTTCAGAAATGGGATTCATTTTGGCCTACATGAGCTTCCGTCTCATATACCCTAAATGGTCACTTCAGATGGCTGTTAAGTCTGATATCAACTAGTGGTCTCTCCTCTCTCCTCACTGGTCTGTCCTCTCTCACCACTCCTCTCTGCTCTCTTACCACTGGTCTCTCCTCTCTCACCACTGGTCTCTCCTCTCTCACCACTGCTCTCTGCTCTCTTACCACTGGTCTCTGCTCTCTTACCACTGGTCTCTCCTCTCTCACCACTGGTCTCTCCTCTCTCACCACTGCTCTCTGCTCTCTTACCACTGGTCTCTCCTCTCTCACCACTCCTCTCTGCTCTCTCACCACTGGTCTCTCCTCTCACCACTCCTCTCTGCTCTCTTACCACTGGTCTCTCCTATCTCACAACTCCTCTCTGCTCTCTCACCACTGCTCTTTCTCCACCGGTCACTGGTCTCCAACCTTTCACCACCAGTTCCTGATCTCAGTCGATTGGTCTCCAACCTCTCA
This sequence comes from Sprattus sprattus, assembly GCF_963457725.1. Classification (NCBI taxonomy): domain Eukaryota; kingdom Metazoa; phylum Chordata; class Actinopteri; order Clupeiformes; family Clupeidae; genus Sprattus; species Sprattus sprattus. Next base: position 35,408,999 of record NC_137925.1, on the reverse strand, counting down.
CCACTGGTCACTTGTCTCCAGCCTCTCACGACTGGTCTCTGGATGTGACATAGCAGGAGCCCACACGTCTTCTGTTGCCCTCACCTGCCAGGCCGACAGACCAGCGCAGACTGCTGACTGCAGACCACTGCTGCCTGAACTTTGCTGGTGCCGAGACACTGCTCCTCTGTGACTGTCAGCTGGTCTCTGTTAGCGCCCCATTAGCTATTCTCTGTTAGCGCCCCATTAGCTGGTCCCCATCAGTAATTCAGCTGGTCCCGCTCGGATCTGAGGTGTTGTTATTGGCCTTCAACTGGTCTCTATGGTCGTCTCTGTGTGGATGCTCCTGTCTGACCTGCTCTGTGTGACCTCAGACTTGCTCTGTGGATGTCGATGTTGTGAGCGCTGCTAAGTTTCTTGTTTTCATGAGTGGAGTTTTTAGCTTCTAATTTTTAATTGATTCATTTGCGCCTTAAAGTTAAAAATGTGGCACGAAGTTTTAGCTAAACCTAAGGCTACAGTTCATCTCTGGCCACTCATATATGCTCTTCTGCTGTCCTGGTGGTGACCGTGCCCCCTATTGGCCAGCTGTAGAATCACATGCAGACTCCAGGCTAAAGAGGGACCCAAAGGTCACACTGCACTGACTGTACATTAGAGGAATTTTTAATGTGTAATATGTCTTAATAAGTGGGTGTGTGTGGGGGAAGGGCAAGGGGGGTTCTGAACTCTAGTCTCATCTGTCCACTAGGATGTAAAGAAGTCTTACTGCAGCACTGCATACACACATATACACACACACACACACACACACAGTTCTCCCCCCTGCGGGATTGTAAGGGTCTGTCTTACACACTCCGTGGTCTCCTCGGTCTCCTCAGCCTCCTGCCCCAGCACCCCTTGCCCCTCAAGTCTTGGACCCCTGGTGGCAGTCATGAAGTGTTACACTCAATCACGGCAGTGCAGTAGGCTTCTTGCAATTTCTCTGATGTCATAAAAACTGCTTTATTACTAATTTATTTATTACAACATCATTAAATCCTCAGTTGAACGGTCTCACTCCTTATTTGTCTTGTCATTTACCTCGTAGTAGCGTTTTTTCATCTCAGTGGATTTCTTATTTCACTCATGGTAGCTATGTTGGGGTCTAGGGGTTTTTGTTTGGGTCATTAGGATCACCCGCAGAGGAAAGCTGTTGCATGGCCAATTCTGTTGCAAAGGTCAATTCCTAAAGAGAAGCATATTAGTGGTCCCTATAGTAACAGTTAACAGTATAGTGGACTTTTTTGCACTAAGCCATGACCAATTTTCGTAAATCTTCTGTCCATATGTGGTTTTCATTTTTGTCAACAGAGACTCCATACATTATCATCGTGTTTAGCTATTTTATTACAAATTTCTGGCAAGGTGATACACTGTGCCCTTTCTGTACAACTCAACGATATCGCCATCTTGTGGGAGGAAAGAAGACGCCTTTGATAGGTATGTGCTAGAAGCAGAATAGTGACGTAATATATTTAATGCATCAAGCGCATGCGCAGTACAAAGCAGATGAAAACAGCTGGAGGAGAAGGCCCACAATGCAATTCTCTCGCCTCATAAGCCTGTTCTGATTTTCAAGCCTGCCTTGCCGAATGTCCGCAATGGCTGCACCTAACGGATTCAGAGTCTACTACGATGCGTCTTACTAAAACGCCGAGGAGAAGGAGAGAACCAGACCGGAGGGGACCCGTCTGAGGTCCAGACTCAGGATGACCACCGGCTTCAGCTCCAGTTCCGTCCGCTTCGCAGATTACTTCGTGATCTGCGGACTCGACACAGAAAGCGGTCTGGAACCTGACGAGCTCTCTGGTACGACTATTGAAACATGTATTATTTCAGCAGAATTTGACAGCTTTTTCGAAATGTATGAGTGTTTATTCATTAGACAAAATGATGTCGACTGTGTAGGCTGCCTGTGTAGGCTGCTTTTAAGGTGATGCAAAACAACATCGACTGCTGTTCTCATCTCAACTAGGCAAGTACGCGTCACGGGGTTGGCTTCGCTATCTAAACAAGATCAGATTAATTTGAAATGTGTTCTAAGGCATATAATTAACAAGTAATTGTGTTTGACTGAAATGGAATTTGAAGGAATGCGATTTGGTACCTGTTAGCCTCATATGGCAAGGTGAAATGATCATGTATTTTTTGCGACGCGCAGAACAGTAACAGTGTAGCACGACGAGGTTTAACCTTTCAGCAGTCGTAGATAGGGTGAGAGGAAAACAGAATAGACACGGCGACATGCTGCATCCATGATCTAGTTGGTTTGAGTAGCCTAGTTGGGGTGACATCTCGACCCCCGTATCGTTCAAAATCTCAGCTCGCGTCAGTAGGCCGGAGCCTTAAGTCTTGCGACGTGCTGCTTTGTAAACATTCTGTAGGCCAAATTGTCCAGGCTAGTCTGTAGTTGACAGTCCTAGGTAAGTAACTGGTTAAAAGACCACAGTCCTCTCGTCGCAGTGCTCGTTTTTACTGAACAGTGAACGCAGTTCAGTTTTGCACTCTAACCTAAACCACACGGGTTTTACCGAGCCCCTTCGGGAGAGTTGCATTGGCGGAAATAACACAATAACATGTGTGTTTCTCAGAAGGAGTTCGACGACACAATAAGGTTTGTGTTTCTCAGAAGGGGGACATCGAAACTAGCATCGGAAGTGCTGCTGCCAGTGATTTACAGTATGCAGACGCTATATACATATAATAATAATAATAATAATAATTCATTTTATTTTTAAAGCACTTTTCATTCAAAGGAATCTCAGAGTGCCAGAGTGTTATTATTATTAGTAGTAATATTATTATTAGTATTCATGGGAGAACAGATTAAATATGGTTCAGGGGGCGTGTCCTCTACAGAAGCATTTGTTTTACCATTGCACCATTAAAATGGACATCTTTCATTGGGAGAAACTCCCCAGTGTAACATTAACGAAAACGAGATGCTGCATCTCAAGGGGTCATCCTCCACACAATTCATTTCAAAATCTTAACAGAGTTATAAGGGGTTTATTTCACAGTGACATTAAATGTGTTATAAGGGGTTTATTTCACAGTGACATGAATTGTGTTATAAGGGATTTATTTCACATTGACATTAATAGTGTTTCATGGGGTTTATATCACCATAACATTAACTGTGTTTAAAAGGGGTTTCTTCCGAGGCCAGCAGTGTAGGTAGAGAGGCATTGGACTCATAATGCATCATGAGAGGAGCACTTACCGTGATGGGCCATGATGAATATCAGAGAATAGGATGTACTCCCTTTACAAGTGTGTAGGATGACCTACGGTGGCGGTAAGCAGCCATTGAAACGTGAAAGAGCCTGTGTTCTTCTCTAGAGCCTGTGTTCTTCTCTAGAGCCTGTGTTCCTCTCTAGAGCCTGTGTTCTTCTCTAGAGCCTGTGTTCCTCTCTAGAGTCCTTGCTCCTCTTTAGAGCCAGTGTTCTTCTCTAGAGCCTGTGTTCCTCTCTAGAGCCTGTGTTCCTCTCTAGAGTCCTTGCTCCTCTTTAGAGCCTGTGTTCCTCTCTAGAGCCTGTGTTCCTCTCTAGAGCTGTGTTCTTCTCTAGAGCCTGTGTTCCTCTCTAGAGTCCTTGCTCCTCTTTAGAGCCAGTGTTCTTCTCTAGAGCCTGTGTTCCTCTCTAGAGCCTGTGTTCCTCTCTAGAGTCCTTGCTCCTCTTTAGAGCCTGTGTTCCTCTCTAGAGCCTGTGTTCTTCTCTAGAGCCTGTGTTCCTCTCTAGAGCCTGTGTTCCTCTCTAGAGCCTGTGTTCCTCTCTAGAGTCCTTGCTCCTCTTTAGAGCCTGTGTTCCTCTCTAGAGCCTGTGTTCTTCTCTAGAGCCTGTGTTCCTCTCTAGAGTCCTTGCTCCTCTTTAGAGCCGGTGTTCCTCTCTAGAGCTTGTGTTGTTCTCTAGAGCCTGTGTTCTTCTCTAGAGCCTGTGTTCCTCTCTAGAGCCTGTGTTCCTCTCTAGAGCCTGTGTTCCTCTCTAGAGCCCGTGTTCCTCTCTAGAGCTGTGCTATTCTCTAAAGCTGCGTTATTCTCTAGAGCCTGTGTTCTTCTCTGGAGCCTGTGTTCCTCTCTAGAGTCCTTGCTCCTCTTTAGAGCCTGTGTTCCTCTCTAGAGCTGTGTTCTTCTCTAGAGCCTGTGTTCCTCTCTAGAGCTGTGTTATTCTCTAGAGCCTGTGTTCCTCTCTAGAGCTGTGTTCTTCTCTAGAGCCTGTGTTCTTCTCTAGAGCTGTGTTATTCTCTAGAGCTGTGTTATTCTCTAGAGCCCGTGTTATTCTCTAGAGCTGTGTTATTCTCTAGAGCCCGTGTTATTCTCTAGAGCTGCGTTATTCTCTAGAGCTGTGTTATTCTCTAGAGCTGTGTTATTCTCTAAAGCTGCGTTATTCTCTAGAGCTGTGTTATTCTCTAGAGCCTGTGTTCCTCGCTAGAGTCAGGATGAGAAGTTCTACCTCTGAGAGTTGTCACATCACAGAAGCTGCAAACTGTCAAAAATATAAATATCTAAATCGTCAAATGCTGCACATGCTCAGAAACACACCAGGCTACTAGGGTTAGGGTGAGGGTTAGGCTAAGTGAATAATAATGATGAAAATAATAAATAATTATCAGAGAATTACAAGCAGGTGTGTGTGTGTGTGTGTGTGTGAGTGTGAGTGTGAGTGTGAGTGTGTGAGTGTGAGAGAGAGACACACACACACACACACACACACACACACACAAGCAGGCTGGACGTGTGTGAGACAAGCAGGCTGGAGTGTGTGTGTGTGTCTGAGAAAGAATGAGATGCCTCTGTGTATTTGTGTGTGTGTGTGTGGGTTGGAATGGATCATGTGTGAATCATGAGGCTATCAGACCTTTGCTCAACCTGCCTCCAGCCAGTTAAAGGGGTTACCCAATCAGGAGCTGCCCATAGTGTGAGGGGTTACCCAATCAGGAGCTGCCCATAGTGTGAGGGGTTACCCAATCAGGAGCTGCCCATAGTGTGAGGGTGTGTGTATGTGTGTGCGGGTGCACGGATGTATGTGAACATGTGCACGGATATGTGTGTGTGTGTGTGTGTGCGAGTTTACGGTTGTGTGTTTGTGAGTGCACGGTTGTGTGTGTGTGTGTGTGTGTATACGTGTGCATGGATGTGTGTGTGCACGGATGTCTGTATGTGTGTGTGTACATTTGCACGGATGTGTGTGTGCATGGATGTGCGTGTGCTTGTGTCAGTATGTTTGTGTTTGGAATTACACCAGTATTGTCAAGTGTGTGACAGTGATTAATGACGCTGTGTTGTGTGTGTGTGTGTGTGTGTGTGTGTGTGTGTGTGTGTGTGTGTGTGTGTGTGTGTGTGTGTGTGTGTGTGTGGTTTATGATTAATGATGTTTCTAATGTGTGTGTGTGTGTGTGTGTGTTTAGCTCTATGCGAGTATATAAAGGCCTCTAGACACAGAGATGGTGCCAAAGGAGAAAGCTTGGGTGCAGATGAAGGTAACCATGACGATGACCTTGTTACTTGATCTCCGCTTGTGGCCTTTAACCCTTCAAACTCCTGGCACAACCCTTTTCATGCTTTCACACACACATACGCACACACATATGCACACACGCACGCACATACACACACACAACATTAAGTCATTTAAACTAGGGATTTTAAATTGCGATTGTAGTCACTGCTTTCATTCAAAGACTCTAAGAAATAGCTTGCTCTTAGTTATGTTGCATGCTCTTACACACACACACACACATACACACACACACACACACAAAGAGTTTGCACTGCTTTTACTTTATGTCCAAACAGAAGCTGTTCTTCTCTGGGTGACGGGAGTGCTTCTCTCTTTTTCATTCCCCTTTTTCTCCTCTCCTCTCCTCTCCACTTCCCTCTCCTCCTCTCCTCTCCTCCTCTCTCTCCTCCAACCCCTCCCCTTTTCTCTCCTCCTCTCCTCCTCGCCCCCTCCTCTTCTCTTTTCCTCTCCCCTCCTCTCTCCTCTCCTCTCCTCTCCATCCTCTGTTCTCCTCTCCTCTCCTCTCCATCCTCTCTCCTCTCCTCTCTCCTCTCCTCTCCCTCGTCTCCTGGTGCCAGTGTTTTGAACACAGTTGCCATGGTCACTGGCCTTGCTTTGATTTCTGTGTTCCGTATTCTTCGCTACTCTGAATGCCTGACCAATCACCTGCTACTCTGAATGCCTGACCAATCACGTGCTGCTGTGTGCCTGACCAATCACGTGCTGTTCTGTGCCTGACCAATCACGTGCTGCTGTGTGCCTGACCAATCACAGAGTGCTGAATGCCTGACCAATCACAGGGGTCCTATGTCTCTGATCAATCACGCGCTGCTGAATGCCTGACCAATCACGGGCTGCTGTGTAGCTGACCAATCACACGCTGCTGAGTGTTCCCTGTGTCTCTGTGTTTTTGACTTTCTGTCTGTCTCTATTTATTGATTGATTGATTGATTGACTGACTGACTGACTGACTGACTGATTGACTGATTGACTGACTGACTGATTGACTAATTGATTGATTGATTGATTGGGGTGTATTTTTGTCACCTTGGGTGCCTGGTCATGTGCCTCTGAAACCTCCCTTAACACATCTTTCTTTATTTCTGTCTTTCCCCTTTCTTTCCTTCCTTCTCCCTTTTTCTTTATTTCTGTCTCTTCCTGTCTCCTGCTTTCTTTCTCTCTTTCCCCCTTTGTCTCTCCTTCTACCTGTCTCTTGCTTTCGCTCTCTCTGTCTGCCCCTCTCTCCATTTGTCTCTCTCTTTCTCTCTGTCTGCCTTTTGTCTCAATTTGTTTTTCTCTCTCTGTCTTTGTGTCATTTTGCTCTCTCTCTCTCTCTTTCTCTTTCTCTCTCCCTTTCTCTCTCCCTGTCCCTCTCTCTCTCTGTCTGCATTTGTCTCTCTCCATTTATCTCTCAGGGGAGAACTTTGAGCAGAGTCCCCTGAGGAGAACCTTTAAGTCCAAGGTTCTGGCCCACTACCCTGAGAATGTGGAGTGGAACCCCTTCGACCAGGATGCTGTTGGCATGGTGAGAACACACACACACACACACACATACACACACTCCCCCACACACACACTCCCCCACACACACACACACACACACACACCCACACACCCACACACCCACACTCCCACACTCCCCCCCCCCCCCCCCACACACACACACACACACACACACACCCACACTCCCACACTCCCACACTCCCACACTCCCACACTCACTCACTCACTCACTCACTCACTCACTCACTCACTCACTCACTCACTCACTCACTCACTCACTCACTCACTCACTCACTCACTCACTCACTCACTCACTCACTCACTCACTCACTCACACTCTCTCTCTCACACACACACACACACACACTCACTCACTCACACTCTCTCTCTCTCTCTCTCTCTCTCACACACACACACACACACACTAGGGCTGAACGATTTTAAGAAAAAATTGAAATTGCGATTTTTCTGGTAGAGATTGCGGTTTCGATTTCAACCACGATTTATTTTCTTTAAATCAAGTTTCAGTATAAATTAATACAACCAATGAATTCCATTAAGGTAATGCAAGAATGAAAACTTGCTGGCAACAGATTTCAAATGCAAGACTGTTTATTCAAGTACCTAAGAAAAAAGTCAAATAAAAAGGGAGCCCTCTTTCTTAAGTAAACTTTTGCTTCAATGGCTCATCAGGATCAAAATAATTGCACTTTTGTAAAATAACGTAGGCTACATAAAAATGATAAAATATAACAACAAAGTGGAGCAAAAAAGAGGTCTTACCTTAAAAGTAGTGCAAAGTGGCTCAAAGGAGCTAGCTTATGAACATCAGCAGCAGTTACAGAAATTCAACCCATGTACTCAGAAACCTGTGCTTCTTCTTCAAATAAAGTGGCAAGACGAAGTGAAACATAGTAAAAAAATAATAATAATAAATTAAGTTGTAATAATAAAATGACCCTACATTTTCCTCAACAACAAAAGATGTCAAAATGGTTACATATTAGTCTGAAAAGCCATAAGGATACCTCAAAACACAGTATTCATAACATATCATCTGTTGTCATATGATCAATGACGTTTTTTAACAGCAGACGTCAGGTGGTACTACCACATTAAGTTATTGCCCATGAATTCATTTGTAATTGGTAATTCATTTGCAGCAATATGCTTCTTAGATATTCCACTAAAAACAAAAAACAACTTTCAATCCGTAATAGTATAGTGGCATCAGTGGTTGCACCATCCTGATATCTGCTACAAAAACGTCATTGGCCCATTAGTAAGGGCTTCACAAATAGGGGGAACCGCATTTGTATCTCTCTGTTCCTTGGCATTCCGCAGTTAAACAGAAGCAAGCAGTAGCTTATTGGGAGGTTTCAAAGTTTACCCATGAAAGGGTTTTACCCCTAGGATAAATGGTTGCATTGCGCTAACCTAACAGTTGACCAGCTAACGACAGCTTGACAACAAACTTATCGGCGCTCTTACACTTGTACATTTGGAAACACACACACACACACATTGACATTGATTGTAGCCACTTTTCCACGACATGTTTGGCAAATCACCTGTTTCTGGTGTTCATCAGTGGCCTCAAATCCAAAATACTGCCAAATGACCGACGTGCTGTTTTTCTTTGACAATAATTGCGTCGGCTCTGCGTCTTCTCCCGCTTCAGCCATGCTTGAAGTTGAATGTCGAGCTACACTGATTGGAGTGGAGCAAACGTCACCTGGTCACGCGCAGCCTGCAGCTTTGTGATTGGTAGCTGACACAGAGCCTTGATTGAGCATGCATGGGAATTATTGACGAAATTATTAGGCTTAGGCTATTATTATGCACCAAGAAAAACCGCAGCTTTGACGATCCCAAAATCGTAATGCTTGAGATCGCGATTTTCGGTCGAAAACGATCGATCGTTCAGCCCACACACACACACACACACACACACACACACACACACACACACACACACACACACACACACACACACACACACACACACACACACACACACACACACACACACACACACAAGGTGTGTAACCTCTGCTATCCTGTGCCCCCTCAGCTCTGCATGCCGAAGGGTTTGTTCTTCCGGACGCAGCAGGAGGTGTGTGAGCCGCAGTTCCACACCTTCATCATCACGCGTGAGGATGGCTCGCGCTCCTACGGCTTCGCCCTGACCTTCTTCGAGGAGGTCCGCTCGCCGCAGATCTGCAGTGCCATGCAGACCCTCTACCACATGCACAACGCCGCGCAGTGCCACCTCACCCAGCAGGACACGCCCCCCCCGGCCCCGCCCGAGCGCCCCGGCCCCGCCCGCCTGCAGCGCTTCAACTCCTACGACATCACGCGCGACACGCTCTACGTCTCCAAGTGCATCTGTCTGCTGGCTCCGCTGGCCTTCCAGTCGGCCTGCCAGAAGGTTCTGGAACAGCTGCATCGCGCCGCCACCTCCCCCCAGCCCCCGCCCCTGCCCCTGGAGAGCTACGTGTACAACGTGCTGTACGAGGTGCCGCTGCCCCCTGCTGGACGCTCGCTGCGCTTCAGCGGCATCTACGCGCCCGTGGTGTGCCAGAGGCCCAGCACCGCCGAGCTGCCGCTCTTCGACTTCCCCCTGGCCGACGTCTTCCTCCTCCTGGGCGCCGACAACGTGCTGCAGCTCTTCACCTGCGCCTTGCTGGAGATCCAGATCCTGCTCTACTCCCAGCGTGAGTCACCTCCAACTTCCAACCCAGGACGGGGATGAAAGGGTGCTGATGATGATGATGATGATGATGATGATGATAGGGTGATGATGTTAGGGTGATGATGGTGATGATGATGTTAGGGTGATGATGATGATGAGGATGATAGGGTGATGATGATGAGGTTAGGGTGACGATGATGATGATGTGTGTGTAATATGATGTGTGTGTGTGTGTGTGTGTGTGTGTGTGTGTGTGTGTGTGTGTGTGTGTGTGTGAGATGATGCTGATGGTGTGTGTGTGTGGCTGTTAGATGATGATGTGTGTGAGATGATGATGTGTGTGTGTGTATGTCTGATGATGATGTATGTGTGTGTGGGTATGAGATGACAATGTGTGTGTTAGATGATGATGATGATGATAGTGAGTGTGTGAGATGATGATGATGATGATGAGGAGGATGATGATGGTGGTGTGTGTTTAAGATGATGATGATGTGTGTGTGTGTCAGATGATGATGATGATGATGATGTGTGTCAGATGATGATGATGATGATGATGATGATAGTGAGTGTGTGAGATGATGATGATGATGATGATGGTGGTGTGTGTTTAAGATGATGATGATGTGTGTGTGTGTCAGATGATGATGATGATGTGTGTGCCAGATGATGATGATTGTGTGTGTGTGTGTGTGTGTGTGTGTGTCAGATGATGATGGTGTGTGTGTCAGATGATGATGATGATGTGTGTGTGTGTGTGTGTGTGTGTGTGTGTGTCAGATGATGATGATGATGGTGATGTGTTTGTCAGATGATGATGATGATGATGATGTGTGTGTGTTTGTCAGATGATGATGATGATGATGATGATGATGATGTGTGTGTTTGTCAGATGATGATGATGATGATGATGTGTGTGTGTCAGATGATGATGTGTGTGTCAGATGATGATGATGATGATGTGTGTGTGTTTGTCAGATGATGATGATGATGATGTGTGTGTGTTTGTCAGATGATGATGATGATGATGATGTGTGTGTGTCAGATGATGATGTGTGTGTCAGATGATGATGATGATGATGTGTGTGTGTTTGTCAGATGATGATGATGATGCTAATGGTGGTGTGTGTGTGTTGTAGACTACCAGCGGCTGATGACGGTGGCAGAGAGCATCACGGCGCTCATGTTCCCCTTCCAGTGGCAGCACGTGTACGTGCCCATCCTCCCCTCCTCCCTCATGCACTTCCTGGATGCCCCCGTCCCCTACCTCATGGGCCTGCAATCCAACGGCTCACAGGACCGCTCCAAACTGGAGCTACCGCAGGAGGTACACACACACACACACACACACACACACACGTACACGTATACACACACACACACACACACACACACACACAGTTTTAACTGACCTATGCCAAAGACGAATGTTAATACTGTGTGTGTGTGTGTGTGTGTGTGTACGTGTGTGTGTGTGTACGCTAGGCTAACCTGTGCTTCGTGGACATTGATAATCACTGGTGTGTGTATGTGTGTGTGTGTGTGTGTGTGTGTGTGTGTGTGTGTGTGGGCGTGTGTTAGGCTAACCTGTGCTTCGTGGACATTGATAATCACTTCATTGAGCTGCCGGAGGACCTACCTCAGTTCCCTCAGCGGGGGGAGTTTCTGCGGGAGCTGACTGAGGCGCTGCAGCGCTTCAACCTGCCACCGGAGGGCAGCGCCGCGCCACACCCGCACCCACACAGGCCACGGCCACGCTGCCACGAGGACAAGCGCAATGGCAATGTGGGCGTGGCTGCTCTGGACTCCGCCCTGCTTCGAGAGAATGCCACCATTGCACGTCTGCAGGCGCTGGTCAAGAAGACCGGCATCAGTCTGGAGAAGGTCAGGAAACACACACACACACATGTATACACACACACATATATACACACACGTTGCACGCACACACACACACACACACACACCACACAAAGATGTGCAAACACCACACATCAACGTTTGTATAACATCGGTGTGTGTGTGTGTGTGTGTGTGTGTGTGTGTGTGTGTGTGTGTGTGTGTGTGTGTGTGTGTGTGTGTGTGTGTGTGTGTGTGTGTGTGTGCGCTCAGGTGCAGGTGGACAGTAAAGAGGAGGTGTGTGACAGTAAGGACGCGAGGCTGCAGTGTGACTCTGAGGAGTGGTGGACGCAGCGACTGAACATCCAGGTGCGCGAGGTGTTCGCCAACCGCTTCACCCAGATGTTTGCTGACTACGAGGTGTTTGTCATCCAGCCCAGCCAGGACAAGGAGGCCTGGTTCTCCAACCGAGACCAGATGCAGAACTTTGACAAGGTGACTCTCTCTCACTCACACACACACACACACACACACACACACACACACACTGTCTCTCTGTCTCTCACACAAATGCACACACACACACACACGCACACTCTACTAATATTATATAGTATAGTTTATATTATATAATATAATATAGTTTATATTTATAGTATAATTAATATTATATAATATAGTATGGTTTTATATTTATAATACGTTAATAGTTATATTTATATTATAGGATAGTTTATATTATATAATAGTATAGTTTATATTTAAAATAAAGTAAAGTTTACTTTTATCATAAAGTATAGTTTATATTTATAAAATAGTATAGTTTATATTTATAATGTAGTATAGTTTACATTTATAATGTAGTATAGTTTATATTTATAATAAAGTATAGTTTACATTTATAATAAAGTATAGTTTATATTTATAATACCTTAATAGTTATATTTATAATAAAGTTTAGTTTATATTTATATCAAAGAATAGTTTGTATTTATAATACGTTAATAGTAAAATGTTCATAGTTTCCTATCCCCTGTGTGGCAGACCATAAAGCAGGGGATGTCTGTCATTCTAGCCACACCCACCATTTCCTTATATGGTTTTCCTGTCCCGCCCCTAGGCCTCCTTCCTGTCGGACCAGCCGGAGCCATCCCTCCCCTTCCTGTCTCGTTTCCTGGAAACGCAGACGTTCGCCTCCTTCATCGACTCCAAGATCCTTCACCATGACGACGAAGAACATGCCCACGCCCTGCGCTTGTTTGACATGCGCGTGGACAGGGTCCGCATGCTGAACGTGCGCACGCCTACACTGCGCTCGGAACTCTACCAGAGAGCCACACACATCGAGGACGCAGGTGTGTGTCTGACGGCCAGCATCTCACACATCCATTATACTCCAGCATGGACGTGCAGTATAGAATATCAACACAATACAGCATTCAGTACCTTATTGTGTCTGTGTGTGTGTGTGTGTGTGTGTGTGTTTGTGTGTGTGGGTGTGTCTATGCTGTATGTGTGTGTGTCTGTGTTTATGCATGTGTTCTCGTGTGTGTGTGTGTGTGTGTGTGTGTGTGTGTGTGTGTGTTAAGAGAGAGCCATCGAGGCTCGTCTGAGGAAGATAGACCACACAGCACTGCACCCTCACCTGCTGGACATGAAGATCGGCCAGGGGCGCTACCAGCCCGGCTTCTTCCCACGCCTACAGGCAGACGTGCTGTCCAGCGCTCCCAGCAGCAACAAGTACACACACACTCATTATCACACTATCATACACACACACTCACTAACTATCACACACACACACACACACACACACTCACTATCCATATGTGTGTGTGTGTGTGTGTGTGTGTGTGTGTGTAGGTGGGCAAAGCGCAGTGCTCCTGCTCAATGGAGGAGGCGTGACCGTCAGAAGCAGCATTCAGAGCATCTCTACCTGGACAATGACCAGCGAGAGGTCAGAGGGCATTGCCATGTTTATGTGACCTCATCAGCTCTATCTGTGTTTAGGGTACTCTCCGGTAGGGATGGCTACGAGCCTAAGAGCAAAATGATAGACTGCAGAATTGATCAGTGACCCTAGTATTGGTTAGTGACCGTAGTACCGATTAGTGACCATAGTTTTGATAAGCTTATAGTGAAATCATTGAGTTTATATAGTGACTTTACTGTTGTAAACCTACTACTGCTGCTCCCGAAACAACATTTAGTTAGACTTCAAATATTCAATATTAATCATGTTTTGAATTTATTTGTTTTATATTTTTTAGGGTTATCTTTTAGTGGTAGGGTTATCATATACGGTTAGAGTTATCATATAGGGTTAGCATATAGTGGTAGGGTTATCATTAGGGGTGGGAATCTCTTGGCACCTCACGAGTCGATTCTGATTCAGAGGTCAACGATTAGTTTCTAAACCGATTATCGATTCTAAACCGATAAAACGATTATCGATGCATCTCAATTTTTAAAACATTTGAGTTTACTACTCAGAGTCTCAAATCACTTCCTACTTTGTGTGAACAGATGAATTACCTTCACTATTTTTGTATTACAGAAAAAGCTTTTCCTTGTCACAATTATGACTTTCTATGAAAAATGCAATAATCGATGCAGCTTGCATTTCAACACAAAACGGACGTGTTAAAATATGTATATATTTATTTTGTATCAGTTATCATATAGGGTTAGAGTTGTCATATCTGCATTGATACTGTGGCTGTTGCATGATTAACGGATCTTCTCTTGTCTGTCCACCTCTCTGCTTTCCTGATGATCCCAACCCAATAATACTCTTGCACTCTCTCTTCATGTCTGTTCACTCTTTCATTCTCTCTCTTTTTTCATTCAATTATCCTCATTTCTCTCTACCCCCCTCTCTTTATCTTTCTTTTTCTTTCTCGGTCTCCTTGTCCTTCTCTCTCTGTCTTTCTCTATTTTTCTCTGTCTCTCTCTTTCCCATCTTTCCATCTTCTCTTTCTTTCCCTCTCTTTCTCTGCCTCTCTATCTCTTTCCCCCTTCTCTGCCTCTTTCTGTCTCTGTCTCTCGCTTTCCCTCTCTTTCTCTGTCTCTCTCTGTCTTTCGCTTTTTTCCTCTTTCTGCTACTCTTTGTCTCTGTCCTCTGTCTGTGTGTGTTTGTGTGTGTGTGTGTGTGTGTGTGTGTGTGTGTGCGCGTGCGCGTACGTGTGCGTGTGTTTGTGTGTGTGCGTGTATGTGTTTTTATGTGTGCGTGTGCATGTGTGTGTGTGTGTGTGTGTGTGTGTGTGTGTGTGTGTGCATGTGCGTGTGTGTGTGTGTGTGTGTGTGTGTGTGTGTGTGTGTGTGTGTGTGTGTGTGTGTGTGTGTGCGTCTGTAACTCCAGCATGCTGAGTGTT
>NC_137925.1:35229271-35389271 GCF_963457725.1 Sprattus sprattus | reverse complement strand
TGATTGGCTGAAATTAGAAGAGATCTGATAGGCTGCAGAGTATATCTTTTAGAAAAAATGCATTTGTGAAACTGAGTGCGTTAGGAAAGTTCCAAAAATCCAAACGAACGAATGCAGGGATTTGTAACTCGTGTTCGTCGGGTTGCAAACAAATGTCATGGTGTCATTTATTTTTGAATCACAAAACACATTTGTGAAACATGAAATACATTTGTGAATCGCGTTTTTTTTTTTTTTAAACGCGTTTCGTTGGTTTGTGACTCGCGTTTCGTTGGTTTGAAACGCGTTTCGCTGGTTTGTGAAATATGAAACTAATCTAACTCCATACACACCACACTACACACCACTGCTAAACATACACCACACCGAACCACAACATTACACCAGTACACTTCACTACACTAAACTACACCACCATATCACCACTATATCTACATTCATTAATTAAACTTAAACTCAATGTATTACACATTAAACATATTATTAAACTCATTGTATCACAGTATTGAGAGGGGAACAGTAGACTGTGTGTATTTAAAATAAGGCTCTGTATTTGTGTGTGTGTGTGTGTGTGTGTGTGTAGAACTGAATACAGGTCAAATCCAGGAGGGAGTTGGGGAGGCTATCAATGGAATAGTGAAGCATTTCCACAAGCCGGAGAAAGAGGTTAGAAATCAAACACACTCACTCTCATACACACACACACACATTCACACCTTCTGTCACTATCTGACCCACAGAGACACACAGACACACCTTCTCTCACTATCTATTTATATGTTACGATGATGTGTGTGACGATGATGTGTGTGTGTGTGTGTGTGTGTGTGTGTGTGTGTGACGATGATGTGTGTGTGTGTGTGTGTGTGTGTGTGTGTGTGTGTGCAGAGGGGTAGTCTGACTCTGTTGCTGTGTGGTGAGTATGGACTGGTCTGGGCTCTGGAACAGGTGTTTCTGCACAGCTTCAAGTCCCCACGACTCTTCAAGAACATCTTCATCTGGGACTTCTTAGGTAACACTCGTATTTCTGTTTGTGTGTGTGTGTATGTGTGTGTAAAACATCATATGTGTGGAAATCTTTGTGTTTGCAAAACGGTGTGTACGTGTGTGTGTAGAAATGGGTGTGTTTGTAAAACAATGTATGTGTGTACATGTATAAATGTGTGTGTTTGTAAATGTGTGTGTGTGTTTTCCCAGAGAGGGGATTCTCAGTAGTAGGGATGTTTCTAGCCTCAGTTAGGGTCAGGGGTTACACACAGCATATAACATATAAACATAGCATAGCTTACACAAATAGCAAACATACATAGCATACACACGTAGCATAGCATACACACATAGCATTGCATACACACATAGCATTGCATACACACATAGCATTGCATACACACATAGCATACACACGGCAACTTGCTATTGCATTTTTAATTTCTGCGTTTCAGCCAGCCAATTAAAAACTATTTAGCCAAGCTTAGGGTGACCAGATTTGAGTTGGTGAAAAAGAGGATACTTCAGCGGTGACGGTCGGGGGGGGGGGGGGGGGGGGGGGGGGGGGCATGCTATTATCAAGGGCCCTAGTGCGCGCTATTTACTAGTTAAGAGGCGCGCGCACCACACACCATTAGGCGTATATATATATATATAGCCTATATAAAAGTTAAACTTTCCTAATTATGTATAATGTTGTTGTAATTATGTATAATCCATTGTGTCATCTCTCCTTTTGCTAAAGATAAAGCAACAACAAACTCTAATAGCTGGCCTCCCTCTCATTAATATTAATGTATTAATATTAATGTATCTACCAATACATAGGCCTATTACCAGAAATGTGTTGGATTCTACAGTCGAATTAGTTACTAAGGCTATTGTATTGGGAAAGTAGACATGTGAAAAAGAAAGCTATCAACAATAGCACTCTGACACACTAACGTAAACAAACGGTCAAAGTGCTGAAAGGTTCTTTAAAAACACTTAAGAAAAGCACGATTTGTTGCGGCGGCACAGCAGCTTTACTAACATCTGAAAAACACATATACAATGAAACAGGTGCTCGGCGGCGACCTATCATTCAGGGCCTGTTTTGGAGCAGATTGCCTAGCAGTCCGTAGTCTCCCAATTTGCCAAGATGCAGGTTGTGAATATCATTCCCTAAAATCCACCTTCGGTAAGGTGTGCAGTGCACCTCTCTGCTATTGTTTCTGACATATGTGACAGTGGTAACAGCCGAGTGATCTTTTTCCAAATTGAAACTCAGTAAGACCTACCTACCTGGCCGCATGGAGCAGGAGAGGCTGGCTATCCTTTCCATTGAAAACGCATATCATGCATCACCACCTTTATGTTTGAAAGGTGCTTGCCTGTGTACTTTGCCTCTAGGTCTTGACGTTTAGATTTTGCATCATTAGATCGTCTAGTCACATGATCAAATAGAGACTTGACATTGGACATCAAAATATTACCCACAAATCATTGCATATCTGTATATGACAACAATACCAATGAAAATAAGAAATTATTCATTTAATTGAATCGTTTTTTTTTAAATAGTTTCCATAGTTTATGTAGGATAAGCATATAATTGTGTTATAGATTGCTACTGACTATTTCCTTTCTACAAAATAATGGCCACCATGACCGAGATAGGTTGGCCATTTCGACGGTATATATAGCATATGGTAGGCCACCCTATTAGAGCTATAACCAGTCATTGGCCGCTGGTGTGTTTCCTCATCTTCTCAACTATCGGTCGCCGCGATAACTGCAATATACAGACTCGTTCGACGAGGCAAAATCCCGGACAATTTAGGAATCCCTGCCGGACGCTTTTTATAGGTCTCAAAAAGAGGACATGTCCGGGAAAAAGAGGACGTCTGGTCACCCTAGCCAAGCTGCCACAAGTACACCTAAACCAATGTCTAATCCCAGTATTTCGCTTAGCCTCACCAAACCAGCTAGTTGTACAGTTCAGATAGCAGCCTCCTCCAAAATAAATCTAGACTAAAATAAACTAGACTAGAAATGGCACAAACACACTGAAAAAAACACACATTTAAAAGCCAAATTTAGAAATGAACCGATATCTTGAAATGTTTTTTTTTTCTCTAGCATTTTTTTGATTTACGTTTAATATAGCTCTCTTAGGTTTCAAATAACCATAGCTTAGTTTAATATACCTATCTAAGGTTTCAAATAACCTTAGCTTGGCTATCATGCTTCATACCATAGACCTCTGTATTTTTAATACAACATGAGTCCGACTTAATATGACATCCGCCCAGGCCCACTTCTGGTCTTCTGTCCGAAACACAAATACAGACACAGATCATTTTGTTAGTTTTACTAACAGATACAAATACAGAGACAGTTCAGATACAGAGAATTAATTGGCACCTCTAGTGTATATACAACTTTGTTTGTGTGTGCTTATAGTATATAACTGTGTGTGTGTGTGTGTGTGTGTTTATGTTTATATATAGCTGTGTGAGTGTATGTTTATATATAAATGCGTGTGTTTGTTTATATATACCTTTGTGTGAGTTTTAATATAACTGTGTGTGTGTGTGTGTGTGTGTGTGTGTGTGTCTGTATCTGTGTGTTTATATATAACCGTGTTTGTGTGTTTGTTTATATATAACTGTGTGTTGGTAGAGAAGGCCCAGGCGTACTTTGAGAGTGTATACAACTGTGTGTGTGTGTGTGTGTGTGTGTGTGTGTGTGTTCAGAGAAGGCCCAGGCCTACTTTGAGAGTGTGGAGCAGCAGGGTCAGCAGCAGGATGAGAACTGGCTGTGCCGTGTCCGACTTTTCTGCCGTGTCATGCGCGCCATCAGTGTCTCCCCCAGAAACATCGGCAAAGATGGAAAGTTCCAGATGCTTGTGTGTCTGGGAGCTCGGTGAGAGACACACACACACACAATACAATACACTAAGCTAGGTTAGGGTTGAGTGTTAGCTGTAGTAAACTTACTCAGACAAAAACACACATAGACCCTAGGGCAGAGCCATAGAAAACAGAGTTGCGACACTCTTTGATGTCGCCGCTAGGGCTGTCACGTGGTTCATGTAAGCCTCAGTAGTTCCTAAGAAACCGCAAGCTGTCATTGACTTGTATGGTACAGTAAGCTATTGCATGGTAAATATCATATCGTAAGCACACGTATGCTGTATGTAATGTATTTTAGTGTGGTATGCTTTTGCGCTGTGGTTAAACATGGGAAGTACTGCATTTATTACTTTTGAATAATAATAATTATACACGTTTGGAGGGAAAAGTTTGTGTGAGCTTGGCCAGGTTACTTACGTGAGTGGTGCTAACCTTACGTTCTGCATTTGCACTTAGATAAACAAGTTACCATCTAACTTGTACTGTTATTGGACTCTAAGCACTCTCAGCACTTTTGTTAAATATCAGCTTTTCCAAAGTACTTTTTATCTTTATAACCAAGTTGTTATTTTGAAAGGACATGTAGGAGACTAAAGGACATTAAATGACATTACATTTTAGTTATTTTTGTAGGACATGCATCAGAACCATGGAGATTTTAATATGGAGCCATGTATCAGATCTATCAAACAGCCACTCATTATGACTGAATATATCAATACAGTCAATAGAACCAAATCTAACTCTACAAGCAACTATTCACAGTTGCAATTTATGTCAGAGCTGATGAGCTGGAATAATAATATGGACTGGAATAGACCAATACACAAGCAAACAAGATCTTTTATTAAAGTTCCATTCACACCCTTCTCATGCTTTTCATCTGTATTGATATAAGCCTTGCTCAGAGCAGGGAACAGAGAAGGGAAGGCCACACGCAGAGTAGCTATGTATGTATTCGATTTATTAAATTAATCAAACTTGTAGCAACCGATAACGTAATAACGGCCAATAACGTAATAACGGCCAATAACGTAATAATTTATATGTAATAAAACCAATAACGTAATAAACTGCCAATAATGTAATAAAGTTGCCGTGCCAATAACGTAATAACTTTTGGCCAATAACGTAATTACTTATTACGTTATTGGCCGGTTATTACGTTATTGGCCTTGCATTAAAAAAAACCTTTGAAAATGTAATAACTGAGCCAATAATGTAATAACTGAGGTATCACTTCATTTTATCTTCAATATCTGGACAGAAAGTGTCCCACTTAGCCTTAATATTGCATCTTGCAACAGATGCTTAAATATCCGACCTTACAGATACCCCTCCACCCTCAACCCCCCCTCAACAGGAGGCCTTACAGGAGCCATTAAGAGTCATTTTGGATTAATATGTCACTCTTAGGGTTCTGTTATAGTACTCTGTGTATCCATCTCTGTGACCATGCAGGCGCTTTGATGGAGTCTTTCTATGTTCTGCGTTGCAGTTTTCAGTATGGTATTGCAATTCACTGCCGGAACGCTAGGGGTTGTGGGAATTATTTGAGCGTCTCCATTGGTCTCAGTCGCCTCGACTGGTACATTTTTTTGGCGGCACACATCGGGCTACCATAAGCGGAGCTTTACTTTTACTCTAGGATTCTCAAATCAGCCAAAACTGTGCTAGGGCCAGTCTGATCTACAAAGCAACATTAAATTGCTTGCAGATTCGGGTGGGTTCACCCAGGCTAGCACAAACACAAGCACACACTCTCACACAAACACACACACACCCTGTTATTGCTGTTATTGCTGTCTAGTTTGAATTTTTATTTATTTATTTATTGTATCCATCAATGTGTATAAAAGATACTTAAATAATTTAACAGCACACATGTGCCTAAACATGTACCTAAACTCATAATAACCTTAAATTATGTTGAAAACCAGTAATGGATGGAGGATGGAGTAGAGTAAAAGTAAAGCTCCGCTTAGGGTAGCCTGACGTGTGCCTCCAAAACATTTTACCAATCGAGAAGACTGAGACCAATGGAGACGGTCAGATAATTCCCGCAACCCCTAGCGTTCCGGATACACACCAAACTCCACACACCCACACTCCCTCACACACACACACACACACACACACACATACCCACACTCTCACACACACAAACACACACAAACACACACACTCACACACTCACGCACCCACACACACACACACACACACACACACACAAGCACACACACACACACACACACACACACACACACACACACACACACACACACACACAAACACTCACTCACACATACACTCACACACACACACACACACACACACACACACACACACACACACAAACACACACACAAACACTCACTCACTCACACACACTCTCACACACACACAAACACACACACTCTCACACACACACACACACACACACACACACACACACACACACACACACACACATACGCACACACACACACACACATACACACACACACACACACACACACACACACACACACTGAGAGCCTTCACCTGGGTAAAGAAAATGACTTTTCAATCAGCATTATGAAGCTCTACAAGGCCGCTGGACGCAACAGTGGCCTTAGCATGCATCTAAGAGATTTGTTTAGTAAGGACAACTGCTGGATGAGGGCATGGATTCTTCTAAGGCATGTAGCCTTCGGGCAGTTCAAAATTAGGTACATATCCTGGAAAAAGTAGTAGTACATTTTATGTTAATGTTTTATTTTCTTTACATTAGTAAATTAGTAAATTGGTAACTTTTCATTTGAAATTGAGCATTGCCTCCAGCTTAAGTTCCACTGAGTAAATATGACAGTTTAAGAGTTAAGAGTTAGTTTAGAATTGTTCAGAGTTACTTAGCCTTCAGTAAAAGAGTTCTGTTTGAATGAGGTTGAATGAAAAATGTTTTTCCATGATTTTTTTAAATTATTATTTAGACAATGCATCAACCTCACTGAGACATTATTACATGTTACATACATACACGATTATGAGCAACTGTCTATTTATACAACAATATCTGAAAGAATTGTAATGACTAAAGACCCAAATGAGCAGATAGGTGTTAAAAATAGGCTAACCCTAAGAAAGAGAGAGGTGCCCAGTACATAGGGCTAGTGGTAATGACATGTGTTTATGTGACTGTGCCATCCACTACACCTATTTTTTATGAGCGAACTACACAAAAACACAGACACATCAGCACATAAGATTACTGCAATACCTTTATGGAATTTACAGATTTCTTTAATTCAAGAGCCGCATGGTTGTGCATATTTGGATGAATGAGTGCATTAAATCAGTTTAGGAGCAGCATCTAGATCATATGCATCAGACAAACATTTAGCTTTTAAATATTGGTAATGAAAGCAGTATGATATGATATTATTGAATGAGGGGGCTGCAGTCATATTTATATATTACTACATTATTGGCTCAGTTATTCAATTTTAATACGAATCTGCAAGCAATTTATGTCGCTTTGTAGATCAGACTGGCCCTAGCACAGTTTTGGCCGGTTGAGAATCCTAGAGTAAAAGTAAAGCTCCGCTTATGGTAGCCCGACGTGTGCCTCCAAAAAATGTTACCAGTCGAGGCGACTGAGACCAATGGAGATGGTCAAATAATTCCCACAACCCCTAGCGTTCAGACAGTGAATTGCAATACCATACTGAAAACTGCAACGCAGAACTTAGAAAGACTCCATCAAAGCGCCCGCATGGTCACAGAGTTGGATACACAGAGTACTATAACAGAACCCTAAGAGTGACATATTAATCCAAAATGACTCTTAATGGCTCCCGTAAGGCTTCCTGTTGAGGGGGGGTTGAGGGTGGAGGGGTATCTGTAAGCCAGATATTTAAGCATCTGTTGCAAGATGCAATATTAAGGCTAAGTGGGACACTTTCTGTCCAGATATTGAAGATAAAATGAAGTGATACCTCAGTTATTACATTATTGGCTCAGTTATTACATTTTCAAAGGTTTTTTTTAATGCAAGGCCAATAACGTAATAACCGGCCAATAACGTAATAAGTTATTACGTTATTGGCCAAAAGTTATTACGTTATTGGCACGGCAACTTTATTACATTATTGGCAGTTTATTACGTTATTGGTTTTATTACATTTAAATTATTACGTTATTGGCCATTATTACGTTATTGGCCGTTATTACGTTATCGGTTGCTACAAAACTGAACAGAAGTCAGTATTGGAGTTGGAAAATAAAAGTGTAAGCAATCAGTATAATGCGGTGCAGTGATTAAGCAAACAAAATCCAAAATCGGTGAGGGAGAGACAGAGCAGCAGCGGACCCCCTCCAGTCTGGTCTGAAGTGCTTTTAAAGGCCCAGACCACAGATTAGCGCGACTCCAAGCACCTGCGCCCAGCTCACCTATAAGAATCAGATGCAGCACACAGACAGGAGGAGGAGCCAGGCAAAGCCGTAAAAAAGTAAACAGGGTCAGGGAAAATGGTTAAATAACACAGCAGTTAGAGCTTAATCTTTACTTGATATAACACATTGCCAGCATCATATCAATGGGTGATATAGGTGAGATAGACTGCTAGATAATGGCATGGGCTTGGGTCGACCAGCGCCAGAGGGAGACCTGCTATTGGTGGACTGCCTGTGTGCACTGAGGAGGAGGAGGAGAGGAAGTGGAGTAAGGAGAGGAGGAGGGGGAGAGGAGGAGGAGGAGGAAGAACAAGAAGAGACAGAGGATGAAGAGGTGATGGAGAGAGAGCAGGGGTAGAAGAGCGGAGAGGAGGAGACAGAGAGGGAGAAAGAAGATGAAGAGAAGGAAGAGAGGGAGACAAGAGGAGGAAGAACAGGTTTTTAGCTTTGGCTCTCTCTAGTAAACCCACTGATCAAAACACAGGCTTGCTTCAGAAGAGCCACACTCTCTATACACTCTCATTACACACACACACACACTCACACACGTAACACTGACCACGTGTCTGTCTAACACTGCGATACCCTCTTCAGACACACATTGAAAGCACACCAGCCTGGCAACACTATTACAGCACTAATATTATTGTAGGCCTATGTGTGTGTGTGTGTGCAGACCAGCCTGGCAACACTATATTACTGCACTAATAGTATTAGCAGCAGTGGTATTATTTTGGTAATGTTTTAAAACCTAACAATCAAAAAAACTTTACATAATAATGTCACCTGACAACAAAAAGTCTTACCACGGACTTATCACGTTAATTACCTAAATGATCACGTTAATTACCTCACATTAGCCTCCGTTACCAAGCTTTCAGTTAGGTCCATACATCCATTACATGTTTAACATCAACATCGACATTCCATGCAAACCAAATGTAAAAAATATCGATGTCTAAGAGTATACTACTGATAGCTAATGCTTAAAAGTGTGAAAACCGTTTAAAATGCTGTTATTTCATCAACTTACCAGTAATTGTTCTTGATGCGCGGTTGAAATGAACGGGGCTCCGTTGGAACTTGGGAACTTTTGGCGTCTCCATAACCCGGAAGTGGCGTCCGCCATTTTTTACAATGGGAGTGAATGGAAGTGTCGCAACTCTGTTTTCTATGGCTCTGCCCTAGGGTATTGTTAAAAGAGGGTGGTTATGGGTAATAAAATGAAGTGGTTATGGGTAATAGAGGCAGTTGGTTATGGGTGATAGAAAGATCTCTCTGTATCTGCTTTGTTATCTATGGTCAGAGTTGGGTTATTGCTAACTTTATGGTCAGAGTTGGGTTATTGCTAACTCTATGGTCAGAGTTGGGTTATTGCTAACTCTATGGTCAGAGTTGGGTTCTTGCTAACTCTATGGTCAGAGTTGGGTTATTGCTAACTCTATGGTCAGAGTTGGGTTATTGCTAACTCTATAGTCAGAGTTGGGTTCTTGCTAACTCTATAGTCAGAGTTGGGTTATTGCTTACTGTCTGCACTCTGGACATTGCATGTCTTTCCACAGGGACCACCTGCTCCACCATTGGATTGCTCTTCTGGCTGAGTGTCCAATCACAGCTCAGATGTATGAGGACTCCGCCATGCTGAAGGATCATTCTCTGGTCAACTCACTGATCCGAGTGCTGCAGACTCTACAGGAGTTCAACATCACACTGGAGGCGTCACTCGTCAAGGGTGTTGGCCTCTGAGACACGCGGACACACACACACACACACACACACACACACACAAACATACACACACACACACACACACACTTGCACACAATACATACCAAACTCATACATAATGACACACCTTTGTGGGACCAGAGAACTATTTCCTACTTTTGTGGAAAGGGACCTGAACCTGAAGCCTAACGGCTTTTCCTTAACCTGAACCTCGGCTTATTCTGAACCTGAAGTTCGGCTTATTCTGAAGCTGCCGCCATTTTTGCCATATATTGAGCGCTATGAGCCTTCTCAAAGGTGTCCAGTATTTTTATTCTAAAGGTGTGGCCATTCTATTGGAAACGTTTTCTATGTCTCCCAGAAATTCTCCAGAACTCAACACAGGTTGCTGCGGTCCACATGTGCTGATGTTCCAAAAGGCGAATAGTTGTTTTGTTTTGTGAACTGCTGATATGTCCTGTATTTAAACGGAGAAACCAGGGAGATGACGAAGATGAAGATGGAGATGACGTGTTAATATATTTTCAGAGAAAATCAGTATTATTTTGATATGCCTGTCAGGTTGCTTGCTGTGAGTTCAGTGTCATTCAGTAAGTCGTCATAGGAAGAGAAGCTGATGGGGAAATAATGCTTCAGAAATGAAGTGAGTTTTTAAGGAAACATCAGATATTAAGTGTGCTTTTTCAGGATACATAAAAAAATGAAGTGTGCTTTTTAAGGCTACATCAGAGATTAAGTGTGCTTTTTAAGGATACATAAGAAGTGAAGTGTGCTTTTTTTCAAGGATACATCAGAGATTAAGTGTGCTTCTGTGTGAACAAAATTAAACGGATCTCAAATGCACACTCAAACAAACCTCTTTGCAAAGATACATGTGTGTGTTTGTGTAGGAGAGAGAGACACGTGTGTGTGGGAGAGAGAGACACGTGTGTGTGTTTGTGTGGGAGAGAGAGACACGTGTGTGTTTGTGTAGGAGAGAGAGACACGTGTGTGTGGGAGAGAGAGACACGTTTGTGTGGGAGAGAGAGACACGTGTGTGTGTTTGTGTGGGAGAGAGAGACACGTGTGTGTGTTTGTGTGGGAGAGAGAGACACGTGTGTGTGTTTGTGTAGGAGAGAGAGACACGTGTGTGTGTTTGTGTGGGAGAGAGAGACACGTGTGTGTGTTTGTGTGGGAGAGAGAGACACGTGTGTGTGTTTGTGTGGGAGAGAGAGACACGTGTGTGTGTTTGTGTGGGAGAGAGAGACACGTGTGTGTGTGTTTGTGTGTTTGTGTGGGAGAGAGAGACACGTGTGTGTGTTTGTGTGAGAGAGAGAGACACGTGTGTGTAGGAGAGAGAGACACGTGTGTGTGTGTGTAGGAGAGAGAGACACGTGTGTGTGGGAGAGAGAGACACGTGTGTGTGTTTGTGTGGGAGAGAGAGACACGTGTGTGTGTTTGTGTGGGAGAGAGAGACACGTGTGTGTGTTTGTGTGGGAGAGAGAGACACATGTTTGTGTGGGAGAGAGAGACACGTGTGTGTGTTTGTGTGGGAGAGAGAGACACGTGTGTGTGTTTGTGTGGGAGAGAGAGACACGTGTGTGTGTTTGTGTGGGAGAGAGAGAGACACGTGTGTGTGTTTGTGTGGGAGAGAGAGACACGTGTGTGTGTTTGTGTAGGAGAGAGAGACACGTGTGTGTGTTTGTGTGGGAGAGAGAGACACGTGTGTGTGTTTGTGTAGGAGAGAGAGACACGTGTGTGTGTTTGTGTGGGAGAGAGAGACACGTGTGTGTGGGAGAGAGAGACACGTGTGTGTGTTTGTGTGGGAGAGAGAGACACGTGTGTGTGTTTGTGTGGGAGAGAGAGACACGTGTGTGTGTGTGTGTAGGAGAGAGACACGTGTGTGTGTTTGTGTAGGAGAGAGAGACGTGTGTGTTTGTGTAGGAGAGAGAGACGTGTGTGTGTGTTTGTGTGGGAGAGAGACCAGTGTGTGTGTTTGTGTGGGAGAGAGATATGATGTGTGAAGTGGAAGCAGGAATGATCTGTGAATCCCAGTATGCAAACAGGAGAGAACCCTAACCTTAACCCTTCCACAAGGGGGCGCTCAACCCCACATGAAGGGAAGTACAGCATCTGTCACAGGAGAGAACCTCCACACCTCATGAAGGGAAGAAAATCATCGATCACAGGAGACTCATAGCCCTACTCATGACCGTATGATGTGACTGCACAGTCTCCGAAACGACGCAGAGATGGTAATGCGTTGACAGCGAGGGCGACGCAGCATCTGGTTTAATCCATTACACCAGGCAGTGGCGTGCACACATAGACACTAGGTGGTGCTAACGCACCAGGACTTTTGCACTTTATCAACGAAAATGCCCTTTTGAAACTTTTTTTTTTTTTTTATATATATATTATTAACATTTTACTGAGGCCGGTTTTGAAATGATCTTTTAAAAACCTAAGCGATTAAAAACGACTGAAACAATCCCCAAAAATGAGCCACGTCCCCCTTGCACAGACCAGACTCGATTATCTTCCTTTGTCACGTGCACTCGCGCTGGCACGCGCTGGCACGCGCAGGGCACCACATGCGCTTCAGTAAACAGAAGCGTCTCCAGCATAGCAGGCACGGTCACAGACAGGCATCTTCTCCCGTGTTCCCACCCGCAGGTAACATACAGATCAAGTAAAATCGTATAGTTTGCCCTCTAAGCCCAACGTGTAGCCTAATCATTTTGTTGTGCAGTAAAATGTCTCATACAGCAACAAACAACTAAGCATTTTTAGCCAACTGGTCACCTGATAAAGTTTTACGCTGTATAGCCCAATGACAGATAACGCAAGGACGACCATAGGCTTATTAGGCTACAAATTATTTCGGTAGAGTTTGCAATTGCAAATCTGCAAATGTGTTACCAGTGACGACTGCTTCAGTTGAAAGATCATTTTCCAAGCTGAAAATCATAAAAACGAAACTATGAAGCCTGTGTGGACAGGAAAGGCTCTCTCACCTTCTCTTGCTTGCCATTGAAAGAGACATTGAGGTAAACCACAGTGAGGTCATCAACATCTTTAAAGACATGGCACCAAGAAGGAGGCTGCTTCAAAGCAGTACGCAGCAAGAAGTGGAGGCTAAACAGAAGACAGTCGAGGGCAAAGTGAAGTTTATCTACTTCGCCGAGATGTCTAGAGTTCATCTTGGGACTTAACAATGACTGTATATAGTTAATATAGGATGTGGATTTTATCTGTTGGTGGTGTGACTTTTTTCTATAGGAAACTCACGTTTAGAGAATGATACAAATAAAAGTAAAATTTCATTCAACATGTGCGTGTAACTTTTCTATAATAAGGTGTTCCGCGTGCGCTAAAAAGTGCCCTTCCCTTCCCCCCTGAGCACCTGCCCCCCAAAATGTCTGTGCACGCCACTGACACCAGGGGTTTTCAACTGGTTTTGTCCCAGGGACCACCATTCTGACTAGAAAGTAATCCGCGGCCCACTGATGTGCCTGCGCGCGTGCGTGTGTGCGTTCGTTTGTGCATGTGTGGGGAGAGGGGAGACCTGTCAGTGTAATATCTGGGCATGGTGAAGTGCACACAGCCTGTCTATTCGTGGCAAAATGGTAGACAGCGACAGTCTCATATCATTCTCTTACCCTGTACTTATTCTTCAAGTACGCAAAAAAAAATTCTCTCACACAGGTAGTTTGAAAGTTTGCAAAATACACCTCATTGCTTTTGTAGCAAGCTCTGGAAATTCGGTCTAGCAACTTATCCAGAACTTAAGTCATGAAAATCACGTAACATCTGTTGCATGTACTCAATAAGCTTAATTCAAGAAATCGTAATGCATCTCCATATGCCGCAATAGTTTCGACGGCTTCATAGCTTCAGTTGACAGTAATGTTGAACACACGAAACACAGTGGTACCTCCTCTCCTGCTCTGGCTATCATCACTGTAAATCCGTATTTGATGTATTCCTCATTGTTATTTCTTTTTCTTTGTTGACTTTGTTTCCCTGTATCCTGTGAAGGTGTACCTTTGTCGTGGCAGCCTGTCTCTCTCCTCACTAAACACCGATCCATTGGTGCTTCTGACCAGCTAACTCCACGGTAGAACGAAATGTTAGCTAAGGACAGTAGATAACTTCAGTCGTTCACCAAAAGTTTAACTTTTTCGACTAAACTTCAAAAGTACTCGTAGGCTATGCTTAACTGCAGATGCTTGTCAACTTCGCACGCGAGACTGTAAATTATGAATGATCCGGTATGGCGTGACGTTACGAACGCAATGCATTAACAACATCAGCAAAGCACAGGCTACCATACACTGGAAAGGTGCAAGGCTACATTCTGTCAGCGTGAATCACCTTTATATTATTATGACCGCCACGCGACAGGTTAGGTTTTTTTCTGTTTGCAGATTTTCTGTCAATGATTTCCGGGACACTGACACACCGGGGTGCACGAAATTTGGTGGGCATGTAGCCTTACTAGATTAGCTTGGAACCACTGATTTTCGTTTTGATCCGTTGCACCCCCGTCGGACTGGACCCATTTAAAGAGGGTGGGGCGATTCAGTTTTCTGGGAATAAGTCGAAAACCGTAGGGCTAGGAAGACCACATTTTTTTTGTATGTTGGTCTTAAGAGGCCACGTCAACCGTTCCACTACCACTTATTTCATGTATAGCGCCACCTAGTTACAAATGAAAAAGCAAAAATGGAGTGTTGTAAAACATTTTAATTGTAAGTTGACAAGGTCAGAACTGCAAGAAATCGGAGTGTGGGATCATTATGACACCTTCTGACTGCAAGTTAAGTTTCGTGGAATTCCGTTCACGGGGGGGGAGGCATGCAATAAATTGATTTATATGATTATACACCAACTGCCCTGTAGGTGGCGCGACACAGTTTTGTTCGAATATCTAGAGAACCGTAGGGCCTTGGAGGGCCAAATTGATCTTGTATGTTTGTGTCAAGGGGCCATGTCAACCCATACCATAACCAGTCATTACATGTATAGCGCCACCTAGATAAAAATTAAAAAGCAAAAATGAGGTGTTTTAATCGAATATATGTCAAAGTGCTCGGAAAATTACCAAATTTGCCAGGGACATCAAGCATGTAACTGTCCATCTTCGGTAGAGTTTTTGTCCATGGATGAAGCAAAATGGCTCTGTAGCGCCCCCTAGAACATTGCAAAAAACCCTGCGCATTAGGGTTATTTTGGCGTAACTTGACGGAATTCGGTACACGTCTTCATCATGCTTGGACGCACCAAAAAGTCTCTTGACGCCATGGTGGCAGGTCCACAGGAAGTCGGCCATTTCGAGTGGAAGATGCGTTTTGACGGCGTTTGCACACCTCGCATCTGACCGAACTCCTCCGACAAATTTAATGGTAACGCCTTGAAATGTGGTCAGGTTACTCTTCAGCCATGGGCGACTAAAAGTTATATTGGATTTTCTCATTAGTCGGAAGGTGTGGGCTTGGCAGACCCTCAAACTTTGCCAACTTGCCAGTGCTTGCCACAAAACACAAAGTCTCTTATAACTCTTACGTACATTGTTTGATCCAGAGAAAATGTCTTAGGCTGGACGCTGGATCCGGCCCAAATGCGTACATATGCCTGACTGATATCACCTATAGCGCCACCTGTTGGTGGTTGGAAACTTCACCTTGTTTCCACACCTCTGTCACCTGTTTTAACAAACTACATTGCAAAAGAAAAATATACCAAAACAATCCACTAAAAAGTAGTGCACAAAACATTACATAACCAAATCATCAAAATCTATCACAAATAATTCCTTTAATACATAAAAATGAAACACAAACCAATTTACACACACAAAACACATAAAAACACAAACATAAACACACTGACAACTAGGGATGCAACGGTTTTCGGTATTTTAGCGAACCGTTCGGTTCGCCTTGTTCGGTTCGGTTGACCCAGGTGAACCGCGATATTACGGTATGGGTGACATTAAACTTTTAATTTAATATGTGGTTATAATGAATGCACGCATGTATTGGGCGATAGCCATGACTGTTTGGGACTCAGGGGATGAGTTCTGCGCTCCACAACCATGCAACAACCAATCAGAATTGTACTGACTTTCCCAAGAGCCAATCAGCGCTCTGAATGCAGACGCTGGAGCTCCATGTGGGGAAAACGAAACTTACCCTGTTACAGCACGATCATGGCAAGTCAAGAAGACACGGAGAAAAGAAAGAGGCACCGTCATCTTACAAATCAGCT
Organism: Sprattus sprattus; assembly: GCF_963457725.1. Taxonomy (NCBI): domain Eukaryota; kingdom Metazoa; phylum Chordata; class Actinopteri; order Clupeiformes; family Clupeidae; genus Sprattus; species Sprattus sprattus. The sequence goes on along the minus strand of NC_137925.1, from coordinate 35,372,973 downwards.
GTATGGGAACATTTTGGGTTCAGTGTGGAGTATGATGATAAAGGGAAAAAGATCGTCAGCAAGCAAAGCACGGTGTGCAAGCATTGCTTTACTACGATCGCCTACTCCACAGGTAATACATCCAACATGTTGAGCCACTTGCCCCGTCATCACCCGGCTGTAACTATAAGCGGAGCAGCACGGTTTGTCGCCGAAAACACAACCATCCATTGCTGCAGCATTTCAGCAACAATATGCAAATAATTCCGAAAAACACAAGGCAATAACCAACTCAATGGGCGTCTTCATAGGGAAAGACATGCAGCCCTATTCAGTAGTTTTAGGCACGGGATTCCGTCACAGGATAAAGACCATTGATCCTCGTTTTAATATCCCCTCCCGCATGCATTTCAGCAGCAAAATAATTCCAGAACTGTACGAAGTGACTAGGAGAGAGGAGGTTTGTTCTGTTGTTCTTTAAGGGTGTATTTATAACAGTTAAGTATTTTCTAGGGTTTAAGTGTGTGAATGACAATGTTTGTTGTTTGAGTTTATTGAATAATGTCAATGTTTACATTTCACATTACTTTACAGTATACTGCACTTTACTATATTTAATATTGCCTGTTTTTTTACAGAAGGCCAGAATAGTGTTCCTTGTTTAAAATACATTTTGTGATTTGACTTAATATGTGCCCTTTTTACATTGAATTGCATCTTGCATTGTCTCTGCAAGTGTGAGTGGAAGCACCTTGTTGACTTGAAATAGAAAAGACAAATATAACCTAATGCGTGTTAGCGGCAGGATAATATTGATATATCGAAACCGAACCGTTACCGTGGCCCAAAAACCGTGATACAAACCGAACCGTGGCCACACTGTACCGTTGCATCCCTACTGACAACCATGACTCATTCTGTGCCAAAACTTACTGAACAGTTCAGCGGTCATAGGTGCATCTCAATAAATTAGAATATCATCAAAAAGTTGATTTATTTCAGTAATTCTATTCAAAAAGTGAAACTCATTTTTTTATATAGGTTCATTACACACAGACTGATATATTTCAAGTGATTATTTCCTTTAAATTTGATGATTATAACCGACAGCTAATGAAAACCCCAAATTCAGTATCTCAGAAAATTAGAATATTGTGAAAAAGTTCAATATTGAAGACTCATGGTGTCACACTCTAATCATCTAATTAACTCAAAACACCGGCAAAGGCTTCCTGAGTCTTTAAATGGTCTCTCAGTCTAGTTCCGTAGGCTACACAATCATGGGGAAGACTGCTGACTTGACAGTTGTCCAGAAGACGATCATTGACACCCTGCACAAGGAGGAAAAGACACAAAAGGTCATTGCTAAAGAAGCTGGCTGTTCACAGAGTGCTGTATCCAAGCACATTAATGGGAAGTTGAATGGAAGGAAAAAATGTGGTAGAAAAAGGTGCACAAGCAACAGGGATAACCGCAGCCTTGAGAGGATTGTGAAACAAAGCCCATTCAAGGGAGATTCACAAGGAGTGGACTGCAGCTGGAGTCAGTGCTTCAAGAGCCTACACACACAGACGTATCCAGGACATGGGCTTCAACTGTCGCATTCCTGTGTCAAGCCACTCTTGAACTGGAGACGTCAGAGGCGTCTCACCTGGGCTATGGACAAAAAGGACTGCACAGTTGGTCAGTGGTCCAAAGATCTCTTTTCAGATGAAAGTCAATTTTGCATTTCATTTGGAAATCAAGGTCCCAGAGTCTGGAGGAAGAGAGGAGAGGCACAGGATCCAAGTTGCTTGAGGTCCAGTGTAAAGTTTCCACAGTGAATGATGGTTTGGGGTGCCATGTCATTTGCTGGTGTTAGTCCATTGTGTTTTCTCAGGTCCAAGGTCAGCACAGCCGTCTGTTTTAGAGCACTTCATGTTTCCCTCTGCTGACCATCCTATGGAGATGCGGATTTCATTTTCCATCAGGACTTGGCGCCTGCACCCACTTCCAAAGGTCCCAGTACCTGGTTTAAGGACCATGGTATCCCTGTGCTTGATTGGCCAGCAAACTCGCCTGACCTAAAACCCATAGATTCTATAGGGTATTGTGAAAAGGAAGATGCGAGACAATAGACCCAACAACGCAGAAGAGCTGAAGGCCACTATCAGAGCAACCTGGTCTTCCATAACACCTCAGTAGTGCCACAGACTGATTGCCTTCATGCGACGCCGCATTGCTGCAGTAATTCATGCAAAGGGAGCCCAGACCAAGTATTGAGTGCTGTACATGTTCATACTTTTCACTAGTCCAACATTTCTGTGTTAAAAATACTTTTTTCTATTGGTCTTCAGTAATATTCTAATTTTCTGAGATACTGAATTTGGGGTTTTCATTAGCTGTCGGTTATAATCATCAAATTAAAAAAAAATAATCACTTGAAATATATCAGTCTGTGTGTAATGAACCTATATAAACATTTTGTTTCACTTTTTGAATAGAATTACTGAAATAAATCAACTTTTTGATGATATTCTAATTTATTGAGATGCACCTGTATTTTGTAACGCTTTGCGTTACGTCTAGTTTTAGACAAATGTTTCTTATTTCAGACATTTTCAAGAGTAATCTGGAAATGTGTTGAAATATCAAAGCAAATCATCTTTTTTTTTTATTTTATCACGGACCCCCTGCAATACCTGTAACTTCAGTGAGCTGCTGGACATGCCACTGCCAAAGGCACTGGAAGCCTTCTGAAAGCACCCTCTCGGTAGCCGAGGCATCTTCAGCTGGATTGGTGCTGGCCGGAGTGGCTGAAGCTGAAAGAGCTCACTTCTGTTAAGGTTACTGCCAGAGAGCACTGATGCCACATTAGCACTTTAGGAAGAATAACATTCAGGGCACAGTTGCAACTCTGAGCACTGGAAGTCCAGCAAGGCAGTAACCTCTGTGTGACCCTGCTAAACTGAGCCTCCACTGGAGTGTGTGTGAGGGACCAGAGACTTCAGGGGGGCCAGCCAAGAGTGTATGTATGTGTGTGTGTTTGTGTGTGTGTGTGCACTGGGGTGTGGCAACCTGCTGTGTGTGTGTGTGTGTGTGTGTGTGTGTGTGTGTGTGTGTGTTTGTTTTCCAATCATGACCAGGACATGAGTGCATTTAATCAGGCTAGTGCCCATCTGACCGCTGCCATGATCTGGTTTAAGCACGTCAGCCTTCAGCCTCAACACCGCTGCAAATCCACAATCAGCCCACTGAGCGCCTCACCAGGTGGGCTATCTCCCGGGCCTTTCTGTGTGGAGTTTGCATGTTCTCCCCGTGTTCACAAGGGGTTTCTTCTCCTAAGAACCCCAACAGAAAAAATATGCAGAAGAACGAAACACTCTCCTGTACAAGCCCTGACCAAGACGGAGTGACCACTGCTCCTGGGGCCCTGGAGGAAGGACAGTCCAGGATGGGAAAAATTAACTGCAACCTCTGTGTGTGTGGGTGTCCTGTGTCGCCCCCTAAAATGCTGTGTGTCGTCTGTGCCCCAAAACATTGACTGAAGTCAGCCTTGTTTGTTTGTTGTTGACTGAAGTCAGCCTGGTTGTTTGTTTGGTCTGTTTTGCGTAGGGTTAGCACAGAGCATAAAGCTTCCTGGTTTGTTAAACCACAACCATGGCATATCTCTAGCATCTGTGATTCTGTGGAAACAGTGCAGACAACAACCATAACTCAGACAATAGTAGAACACTCCATTTTCCCAACTTCAGCTGGAGACTGGCAGATACTCCAGCCCTCACAATTCCAGATGAAAAGGTTTGTTCAATAGGAAAACTTGCCTCTCATTTTAACTTTAATTTAATAATTAAATAAAGCAGACTGCTGTGTTCTTGTTTTGAGTGCTTAGTTCTAAAGCCACAATCAGTGTGTACTATGGTTAGGGTTATGGTTCTAGTGGATAATACATTCAGTTTCTGTCTGGGAGGTGTAGGATGGAATAACACTGCCACTTTAAGCAAATTTGGTGTAACCTAATAGCTGATTCAAATGTTACACACATACAATGTTTATGCAGCTTTTTATGATGGTGTCAAGGTGTAAAATGGCTGCTGTAATGCAATTGAATGCTTGGAATTCATAGCACATTGGTTCATACATTATACCATCTCTTTAATTTTACTGTGCTTTATTTTCATCATAGGATGTTTTTTTTCTGAGCTAGAGGGTAATCTAAGAAAACTATGGTTTGTGTGATTAACTATTATTCATTAATTTACATGTTTTCCTTTGCAGGGGTGCATCTCCTCTAAGAAGATCACTGAAATGGCTTTCATTTACATTGGGTTAGTGTTAGGGGTCAGGGTTAGGATCTATGTATCTTTACAGCATGGTAGCATTTACCTTGGGTAAGGGTTAAGATCTATTAGAGGTTGGATACACGACCCTGGCCAGTTGGAACCCGACAGGACCCGGCGGGCCGGGTTTCGGCCAAATATTTAGAAATTATACTCGGGCTCAGACACATCAGCGTGATAAGGCATTGAACATTCCATATTTAAAATATCTTAATAAGTAGGGAAGTTAACGTGCCTGCTTCACATAATTCAGAAGTCTGTTTTAGAGAATAAATTAAATCACATTTAGGATAACGGCCTTCCTCCTGTATGCAGGAATTTGTTTATGTCCTAGCTGTGACAACGCGATTTCAGGCGGCAAACTGGCATCATTGAAGATGTCAAAAAGAAACTGTAATCTGGAGAGTTTAAAACAATACAAAACAAAGGGAAATCTACTGAAATCTACTGCTTATTAGTCAATGCGGATTCTAACTAGGCTGTTTGACATGTCAAATGTAAGAAGTGTTAAGTTGTTATGAAATATTTTGGACAAAATATTATAATTGCTGTCGGTCTCGGTTACTACTCTGTCGGACTAAGGCTGGGCTCTGAGAGAAAATTCGGCCCGATCCACACTATAGTTTCTATGTATCATAGCATTTAATTTTATGTAAATAACACTCCACTAGCAAGGGAACATATAACATGGAAAAGGTGTTGCAACTTCTGCAAATTTGTTTGTTTAGGGTCGTTGTCTTGCTGCATGACCCATTTTCTATTTAATTAATCTTGTTACCATGCCATTAGTATGGCAATTTTTATAACCCACATTTTGCTATCACAAGTAACATACCAGTTCATGATACCGTGCATCGTTTAATTAGTGTCAATATCAGTTGCCTGTTTTTCTCATGATTTACACCAGAAGGCAATGGAAGGGCCAGAAGGTAACACACATATAGCCTCACCCAGGCACGTGCACAGACATTTTGGGGGGCAGATTTTACTGTTTTTTGACAGAATTGAAGCATAAGCATTATTACACTAATAATATACCACATTATTATACGGCTCTTCAGAATGTTCCAAAAAGTACCGTTGATTTGAATGGGCCATCCCTGTTATACCCTACATTAATTCCTGCTAACATACCGCTGCAAAAAGATAATGACCGCTGTCATTGACAACGGGTTTTGTGCTTCTAATTCACCTCTTTCATATCATTCCGCAAGAAGTCCAGTCATTTTAACGTAACAGACTCATGGTAATTTGAAGTCAGCAAGTAATGGGTTGCTATGCAACACCTGAAACTTCAAAGTTCTATTTGCTTGAAGAACTATTTATTTCTAAACGGGACTCGTTATGTTGGATCGTTATGTCCATTCTGTGCGTCGGGGTGTTGTTTGCCCCGTCGGGAATTATTTTTGGAGAATGACCTCCGGACAATACATTATCCCTTCCATATACCTCACCAGACAGTCATGTAGCTCAACTTAAGACAAAAATATTGTACTTATCTAATTTGTAGAACAGCAAAACTGCCTTTAAATTATTAAATTCCTAAACACAGCATCAGAGTCCCCCTGTTCAGTGTAGCGTCTGCAGTGACTCAGGATGATCTCTCCTTTCACTTCCTCAGTCGTGATGGACAGATTGTAGCCCAGTCCTCCATAGCTACTGTTCAGGAATGGAAGCCTGCAGTGGTGAGGAGGAATGTCCGCCAGGAAAACCATCGCCATTCCGACATACCCATTGGGGATAGCACTGAGAAGACCCTAAATACATTTCTGAAAAGGTCCCCATTCTCTTAGAAATGCAATGATTTCTTTACAGTCCCTCAAAATTTCATCAGATAAAAAACCCAACAAAAACGACTTAAAAAAACTACAACATACTGGTGGTCTTTGACAACAAGGAACACAATCCTATCGACATCTTCAGCCGTTGTAGTACAGTTTTAACTCTGTTAAGAGTTTCCAACACATTTATATCTGTACATTTTGGAAAGAACACAAGACTCTTATAAAGACAAAAGTAAAGCAGAAGAAACAAATAACCTGTGAATCCATTTCAAACAACCGTAATGACCCGGTCAATGACATAGCTGACAAAACGTTGCTGTAAATTCAGTTATTATTTGAAAGGACTAAAATGAACTGTTGTAGGGATAAGATTCAGTAGCCTCAGATAGAGTTATTTCCTCTGGGACCGAGACATTCTGAAAGTGACCCAGAGAAACGTCTCCTTAAGAGTGTCTTTCCTGGTGTCTCCAGCAGAGGCACTAGTTGGACCCCCTTGGAAAGCTTTTTCCTCATGGAACATTACAAAGTTCACTTTTATTTTGTATGTATGATGAAGTGTAGATGGTAATATTCTTGTGTGTACATCACACACTGATTCATTAAGCAGCTCAGTATGATGTAATTAAGCTTAAATGCTAGCATTCCTCATGTTTACTTTATAATGGTCAAGTGAAAACTGTGCATACACACAATAAAAAGAAAGTTTTTTTTTCAATCATTTTCACACTGGTCTCAATACCATGTACACTTTCTCATAACAGAACTGAAAGATGCTGAATTTATACAGACAACTTAAACTATACACTTGAAATGAGACAGATTATTCTGCTTTCTGTGGAAAATGTATCAGTTTTATGCTTTGTTTCTTTTGTTTGCAGTAATTAAAACGTGGTAATACAGTATTTGCATTGAAATGTGCATGTATGAAGAAAATATTTAAATGTAGTTGTCACTGAAGACATTTTCCCACTGTTATTGCTGTAGGCCTACTGTATATGTAAATCATGGGCTATCAATGAGAGGAATTGTGTCATGATAACTCCTTGCCTTGAAATATTTGTGGAATATGGGGTGGATAAGATTTACTGTTAATTTACAATTTTACACTTAACTGTGCAAAAATAGAGGATACAGCAACACGTAGTTCATTGAGAAGTGTGAAAATTATGGGAAAAACTCTTATCAATGGAAAGATTTATAAAAAGTTCAAACCATACATGTCAGTAAAATACAGGGGAAATTACAAAAATTCCCTCATCTTAACGTCAACTTAAATAAAAAGAAAAGAATACAAAGCCCTAAGATGCAAAATACTTCATGTATAAAGTTGAAAAATCCTGTCAAAATGTGCTGATAGTTGTTTGAAGTCTTCTCTGATGAAACTCCATTTCACTTCTCTGTTGCATTTCACTTCCATCTTGGTTGTTTGTATCCACTGACTTGTTTTTCTTGCAAAGCCTGTAAAATAGTGTGAAAGAAATATTCTATATAGGTATTATCATGATATGTTTTATTATTATAATTATAATTAAATGCATTTCTTATGCTTTGTCTGTGTTACTGTTGAGAGGCAAGACTGTCTGGCTTTAGAGAGGCCCATTGGGGATGTTTCACTCCGATGTCATGAATGTTTAGGTTAAACTGATTTATGGTACCTGGTACGGAGTGAAGCGAAGAAGACTGTCTGGAGCGAAGTGAATGAACAAAGGGTTTGGGAGTGTCTTCATGTTTAAACCTATGTGAATCTTAATTTGAATAAAGCAGCAGACATTTGAAGGAGAGGCCACTGTCTTGTTTGGAGAGATTCAGGCAAGTCATTCCTCTGGAGCCCAGAGTAAACGTCTGTATTTAACTATATTCTTGGTTGTGTGAGTCTTAATTCTGAGGTAAAGAATACAGTTCTAGGTTAAGGGTTTATTTCCCTGACATTTTGGTCCATCGAGCCGGATCTCAAGAAGGGTCAGAACCGCCGGGGGATCAGAACTTCAGAAGCCGAAGACGATGCGCATCGCCTGCTCAATAGGCTTGGGCAGAAAAAGACCCCACAAGTTGAATTCTTCGTGTGGCCGGTGGACTGACTTCTCCCCCCCCCCCCCCCCCCCCCCCCGTCGAAGCTGCCCTGACGAGATCCGAATCCAGATGAGACGCACAACAGAATATTAAGTAAGTAACCTGGGGTTGCTGAATATACAGACTATAGCTATAAAGACATCTCTTAATTACATAAGTCGAGGACTTATTGTTTGAGTGAAGGCCTATGTATGTATGTGGATGGATGGCTGTATTCTGAAGTAATCCAAAAAGCTCACCATAATGGTTAGAAAGGTCGTACTGGCGATAAGAAGAACATGGAAAGAAAAACATAATTGACAGCCATACAAAGTACGTAGAAGGTTGGATAGGAAAACGTTGTTTAGCGGAAAAAAACTCTGTGTCTCGGTTTAGTTACATGGCGTGGTGTCATCACTAACAAACAATTTAAATGGACCACAATCCCAGAATAGTCATACTTAGGTATTACTTAAATAACTGTATGACAACTGTTTGTAGAACCAACAAAGGTGAACTAGAAAATGCATTTCCTGAAGGAAATACCAGTGCATGAAATGCAAAAGTTAGGAAAGGAAGAAGAAAAGAAAGAAGAGTGAAAGAAGGAAAGAAGAGTGGAAGAAGGAAAGAAGAAAGGATAGAAGAGTGAAGAAAGGAGAGAAGAGAGGATTAAGGAAAGAAGAGTGAAAGAAGGAAAGAAGAAAAGAAAGAAGAGTGAAGAAAGGAAAGAAGAGTGAAAGAAGGAAATAATAGTTGAAGAAGGAAAGAAGAAAAGGAAAGAAGAGTGAAAGAAGAAAGGAGAGTGAAGAAAGGAAAGAGAAGTGAAAGAAGGAAAGAAGAGTGGAAGAAGGAAAGATGAGTGGAAGAAGGAAAGAAGAGTGAAAGAGAAAAAGAGAGTGAAAATATTGAAAAAAGGAGATAAAAATGGAGTGAAGAAGAGATATTGAGTGTGAGAGAAAGTAGACTGAGAGAGAAAGATGGAGAGATGGAGAGAAAAAAAATTGAGAATGGATGGTGTCTTAATGTTCCTAGTTACAGTTAAATTGAGAGGGATAGAGAGAGAAGCGGTTCCTTTGATTTGGCGCAGCTGTCAGTAAAGCACAGGTGCAAGCCAGTTTAAAGACCCTATTATGATGTCATAATGGCCCAATGTAAGTCAATGGGAGAAATGTATATTCATTTTTCTTTAATATCTTAAAAAGTATAAAGTTTAGAAAAGTGAAAAATACATAGCATAAGTGTCGTTTACAAGACCTACGCGACAAAGTTTGAATGAAGTTTCTACGTTAAGCGGTTCGGGCTGAATTAATCGCAGAAAAAGGTAACAAGAATAAGAAGAAGAAGAAGAAGCCTAGGAATAACAATACAGGGCATTTCATGCACTGTAATTATGTACGTCATATTCACTATAATATATTAATCTAATATATACAAGTTCGTTTTACGTTTGCAGCTCGTCATAATTATGATTAAATAAGAAAAGAGTGTGAGGCAAGCTGAACAGATAAAAGATTGGTAGAAGTAGAATCAGAGCAAAGAAAGAAACGTGCATGTTAAATAGAAAGCATGAGAAAAGACAAAGAATGTTTTAACAGCTCTGAAAGAGGGATGATGAGTATGTAGAGACTCGAAATAAAGGATAGTAAGAAAAATACTTAAGTAGTATGCAGAAGAAGGTTTTGAACGTTCATCAAAAACCAACTTCCGAGATCTATAGCCTATGCGTTAATTTCTTTACATGGCTGGGTTGTGTGGTATGTGCTACACTCACACGGACTTATCATTTGAATGATCTGTCTTAAAACTCAGCGAAAGTAACTTCTGTTTGTTATCTATTTGGTTAAATATAGCATTAATAGTGTGACCAAGCGTTGGCACTGTAGTAACCTGTGGCAGTTACTAAGGCCACTAGGTGGCACTATAGCATTTACTACTGTCAGATTATATGTACGTATGTTGGTACGATCTATTCAGTAGTATAATCCCCAGGCTGTATGCATGTATCACCGGTGAAGTTCCCAATACAAAAGAGCTAAAGATCCACTGCCGTGTGTGTGTCAGTTAATGTAGTCACGATACTACATATTGGCGACGAGGACTCCATGCAACAGACGAGTTCGGAGGAGTTGGTGAGAGATATCCAACATTTTTTTTCTTCTTGGAAGATAAGTGGGAGATAGCTAAACTGAGCTAGCAAATGGCGGCGACCATAGGAACACTCGTGGCATTTGACCACAACCTACAAACGTGGGAAGAGTATATAGAGATCTTACAGCATTTCTTCGCTGCAAACAGCATTGTGGATCCGGATAAACAAAGGTCTATTCTCATTAGCGTTGTTGGAGCTCAAACCTACAGTCTGATGAGGAATTTAGTGAGCCCTGACAAGCCAGGAGATCAGACGTTTGACGAGCTGGTGGCGTTGCTAAAGGATCACTTTAACCCACGGCCAAGCGAAATCGTGCAGCGTTTTAGGTTCAACACACGTGTGAGACAGAGCAATGAGACTATAGTGGAGTACGTAGCCCAACTTCGAAAGCTAGCTCAAGACTGCAATTACGGCACGACATTGTCACAAATGCTACGTGATAGACTCGTTTGTGGAATAAACGACGAGACAATGCAACGAAAACTGAAATTAACCTCACGTTTGAAAAGGCACTGAAAATTGCGATAGTGATGGAGGCTGCCTACAAAAATACAAGGGATTTGCAAGGCACAGCCTCACCCTGTAATAGCATAAGATAGAAAGGAAAAACAGCAACATCATTCAAACGAACTGAAAATAGAATGGCAGAGGAAGGGAAATCTTGCTACAGATGTAATGGCGGACATGACCCGGCGGAATGCCGTTTCAAGCAAGAAAAATGCCATGCTTGTGGGAAAATTGGTCACATTGGACGGGCTTGCAGAACTAAGAACAAGCAAAGGGGGGGTATACAAAGCAGAGCTCCCAGCTACAATAGTCGCTCTCATCATGTGACAACTGATATGGATGAATCTGAGGAAATGGAGAACACAGAGCAGACCTTTTCGATGTACAACATGCAGGGTGCTCATGCAAAGGCGAAACCGTTTACAGTAGAGCTACAAGTGCAGGGAGAAAACACAAAATTTGAACTGGACACGGGCTGTAGCATCACATTGATGAATGAGACAAAATTCAATGCACAGTGGGGGAATGACGAGAAGCATTTAGATGGGCCCACCAGCCTTAAATTAAAAACATACACAGGGGAAAGCATAAAAGTGCTCGGAGTTGCTGACGTGAATGTGAAATATCAAAATCAACAAAAGACATTGCCTCTGTACGTAGTGAGCGGCACTGGATCCAGTCTGTTAGGTCGGAGCTGGTTAGAGCAGCTTAAGCTAAACTGGGCTGAAATGTATCAGGTGTGTGCAGCAGGGGGAGAAAAGCTGACGTTGGAGCAGGTGCTGGCTCAGCACGAAGATGTGTTTAAAGATGAGCTAGGGACCTTGAAGGGAGTCAAAGCCACCATCCACGTTACACCAGGCGTTGCGCCCCGGTATTTCCGACCAAGACAGATCCCTTTCGCCATGCGACCTAAGGTGGAAGCAGAGATAAACCGCCTTGTAAAAGAGCAAATAATTACGCCAGTGAAACACTCTGACTGGGCTTGTCCAGTGGTGCCCATACTGAAACCTGATGGCTCAATTAGGCTGTGCGGTGACTACAAGCTCACTGTTAACCGTGTATCTTTGTTAGAGCAGTACCCAATCCCCAGAATAGAAGATCTGTTTGCTGCATTAACCGGAGGGCAACAGTTTTCAAAATTAGATATGAGTCATGCTTATGCGCAAATTCTGGTGGATGATGATTCAAAGAGGTACCTTACTGTTAACACGCACTTTTCACGTACAACTGCCTACCTTTTGGAGTGTCTTCTGCTCCAGCGGTGTTCCAAAGGACGATGGAGAACCTGCTGCAGGGAATACCGATGGTGGCAGTGTATCTGGATGATATCTTGGTGACCGGAGTGAGTGTCCAGGATCATCTGAAGAACTTGGAAGCCGTGCTGAGTCGATTGGAGGAGGCCGGGTTACGGCTGAAACGGGCCAAATGTGAGCTACTGCAGGACGAGGTCTGCTACCTGGGTCACAAGGTAAACACACAGGGGTTGCATCCCATGGCATCAAAGGTCAAGGCCATTAGCCTCCATCCCCGTTGAATGTTACAGAGCTTACCTTGGGCTCCTGAACTATTACAACCGGTTCTTGCCTAATCTGTCCACCCTGCTCGCGCCCATGTACCAGCTACTCAGAAAAGAGGAGAAATGGGTGTGGACCAGCAAGCAGGAAGAGGCGTTTTGTAAATCCAAAGAACTCCTGCAGTCAGCTAGTGTATCAGTTCACTATTCAGCAGACAGGGAACTAATCTTAGCATGTGACGCGTCCCCCTACTGGGGTTTATGTCAAGAACTCTGGCCCCAGCGGAAACGAGGTATTCTCAGTTAGATAAGGAAGGCTTGGCTGTCATTTTTGGAATACAGAGATTCCACAAGTACTTGTATGGGCGCAAGTTCACAATCACCACTGACCATAAGCCTCTGATCACACTGTTCCACGAGATGAAACCAGTACCCTACATGGTCTCACCCAGAATTCAGAGATGGGCCGTCCTGCTCAGAGCATACGAGGATCAGATAATCTACAAGCCTGGCAAATTTCACTGCAACGCGGATGCACTCAGCAGACTCCCTGTGCCAACGGTGCATAAAGAGGAAGAGAGGCCGGAGCGGGTGCTGCTAATGGAGCATACGGATGATACTCAACGTGTCACAGGTAAAAAAGTGGACAGCAAGAGATGTCACACTGTCTCAAGTCCACAACTATGTCCTGAGTGGATGGCCAGACGTAAAAGACCCCCAGCTCATGCCATACTACAGCAGACGTCTGGAACTGAGTGCCCAGGATGGTTGTATACTCTGGGGGGCAAGAACAGTGATTCCGACACAGGGGCGTCTCGCCCTCTTGAAGTCACTCCACCAATCACATCCAGGCATGTCACGCATGAAAGCACTGGCCAGGTCATACATGTGGTGGCCACGGATGGACCAGGACATAGAGAGAGAGGTGAGCATGTGTGAAGAATGCCAGCAGAACCGAAAAGCCCCAGCAAATGCACCACTGCACCTGTGGGAATGGCCGGAGAGGCCATGGTCCCGCATCCACATTGATTATGCAGGGCCGTTCTTAGGAAGAATGTTTTTTATAGTCATCGACGCTCACTCAAAGTAGATTGAGGTTTACCCCACAAGTGGCTCTACCACTCAGACAACGATTGAAAAACTGCGTCACTGTTTCGCAGCACAAGGACTTCCACAGATAGTAGTCTCTGATAACGGTAGCTGTTTCACAAGTTCAGAATTCAAGCAGTTCATGATGCAAAACGGGATCCAGCACATAACATCTGCTCCATCTCATCCATCCTCCAATGGGTTGGCAGAACGCGCAGTGCAGACCTTCAAGGAGGGGGTGAAGAAACTAAAGGGAGGAAGTATTGAGACACGTGTTTCCAGATTCTTATTCAGCTATCGCATCACACCTCAAGCAACAACAGGGCTGTCGCTAGCAGAAATGCTGATGAGCAGAAGGCTAAGATCAGCTTTTGACCTGCTGAAGCCAGATATCAAGTCCAAGATTGAAAAAAAACAGTGGAAACAGAAAGAAAACTATGATAAGACAGTTCGGTTCAGAAGGTTCAGTGCTGGAGATGCTGTATATGCAAAGAACTATGGCCTAGGACCAAAATGGGTGCCTGCTACAGTGGAGTCACCTACAGGTCCTGTTTCATACACTGTGTTTTTGGGAAACGGCCAGAGGATGAGGAGACATGTTGATCAGGTGAGAGCTCGTCATCCAAAGTCCTCACTGTCACCAGAAAAAGACATGGAACCACCCGAGGCCAGCAGCCAGGACGAGGAGCCTGAAACATCTACCAATCAGCCAGTTGCAGAGCTGGCATTTCCTGATGACCAGACGAATCAACAGAGTTCAGTTCCTGAAAGACTGGACTCACCTGTAACCGCACCAGTAGTGCTGCGCCGCTCTACTAGAGAGCGGGTGCCTCGACACTTGAAAGATTATGTTAGATACTAATGAGATCAAGTTCAAGACAAGGCAAGAATGCGCCTTATGATCTCATGGAAGACAGGCCGTCTACCCTGTACTTCCTTAGTTTAGTATACATTTAGGTTATTAAAAAAAAAAAAAAAAAAGGGAAAACCGTTATACTGTATTTGAATTCATGAGATTTTGTATTGTTCTCAAGCAAGAGGGTAAAGTTATGTGATTTCGGGTTCGTTAAATACTATGTAAGAATTGTAGTTTGAAAAGAAGAAGAAGAAGAAGAAGGAGAAGAAGAAAAAAAGTTTGTTTGATGTTCCATTAGAAGAAGAAGGAGAAGAAGAAAAAAAAGTTTGTTTGATGTTCCATTACAGTATAAGTTGCTATCTTAACGGTGGGGGAGTGTAGTAACCTGTGGCAGTTACTAAGGCCACTAGATGGCACTATAGCATTTACTACTGCCAGCTTATATGTACGTATGTTGGTACGATCTATTCAGTAGTATAATCCCCAGGCTGTATGCATGTATCACCGGTGAAGTTCCCAATACAAAAGAGCTAAAGATCCACTGCCGTGTGTGTGTCAGTTAATGTAGTCATGATACTACAGGCACTTAGAGCTTAATATCACAAGAATGATACAGGTGTTGAAGAGAAAACAGTCTTGTTAGTTTACTTCATACTGACAAGATGTGAATCGGTCGCAACGTGAGCTGGAATACCTATTTCCAAGTACGGAAACCCCGAAGGGATAAAATACATTAACTTTTCACCAAACTAGTCTGTTACACTATGAAGTGAGGAAATGAGGCTCGTAATATTGATTTTCCGAATGAAATAAAAAGCCTTGATATCCTCGGAAAATTCTTAAAACAAAGGAAATTACCAGAAGGTTCACCACGTTAAAATGATATTCTTAAATGGGTAACTTTTGTTTATTCGTATCGACAGCGCATGGTCAAAAAGCATTATCTGACCTCACACGCCTTAGTTAATTGAAATAAGTCTACATGATTTATTTAAAAAGATAAGATCAGTGTATGTTGTTACAATTACTTCGTCCTGTGTGTATGTTTTTAAGATAGTCTACATGGAAATAAGATACTTTTTCTGAGAAAACATACGTAACAAGGACATTAACTGAGCCCATACTGTTTGTTAGAGTGACTGGTTGTCTGATTACACCATTGAATAGTGCAGCATAAGGCTGTGTTGTTGTTGTTTTGTCTTAAGTGAGATGGAAATAATTCGATGTAGGCTACTATAGCTGAGTAGGCCTATGCGTGAATGGGAGGATGTGCGTCATTTGGAAATTACGTTTTGCGGTCTGTTGCATATGTTACATGCTTTATCAGCTATTATGATAAATGATAAATGGTTTGGGGTTTTAATGTGCTTGGTTATTTCTTTTATTCAGCCAATGCAATGTTCCTGACAGTCATCGGTTGTCTAGTTGTTTTGTCTGGTCCATGATCGATTGCTTTTGTCTAGAGATGTTTTGTTTTAGATGAAATCGCGTTTTTCATTACAGTGCATGAAATGCCCTGTATTATTTTCCCTAGTCTTTTTATTCTTCTGCTTATTATTCTTTGTACCGACTTCTGCGATTAATTCAGCTTGAACCGCTTTACGTAGAACCTTCATTCAAACTTTGCTGCGTAGGTCTTGTAAAGGACACTTATGCTATGCACTTTTCTAAACTTTATACTTTTTAAGATATTAAAGAAAAAATAATCTAAATTGCACCTGTGCTTCACTGACACCTGCGCCAAATCCAAGGGAACCTCTTCTCTCTGTCCCTCTCGATTTAACTGTAACTAGGAACCTTAAGACACCTTCCATACTCCACTTTTTTTCTCTCCATCTCTCCATCTTTCTCTCTATCCCTCTCAGTCTTCTTTCTCTCGCACTCAATCTCTCTTCTTCACTCCATTTTTATCTCCTTTTTTTAATAATTTCACTCTCTCTTTATCTCTTTATCCAGAGCCACTCTTGTTCACTCTTATTTCCTTCTTCCACTCTTCTTTCCTTGCTTCTTACCTTCTTCCACTCTTCTTGCCTTTCTTTTTTCCTTCTTCCACTCTTCTTTCCTTCTTCCACTTTTCTTTCCTTTCATCACTCTTCTTTCCTTCTTTCACTCTTCTTTCCTTTCTTCTTTCCTTCTTTCACTCTTCTTTCTTTTCTTCGTTCCTTCTCCCACTCTTCTTTACTCTTGCACTCTTTTTTCCTTTCTTCTTTCATTATTTCACTCTTCTTTCTTCTCTTCTTTCCTTCTTCCACTCTTCTTTCCTTTCTTCACTCTTCTTTCTTTTCTTCTTTCCTTCTTTCACTATTCTTTCCATTCTTCTTTCCTTCTTCCACTCTCCTTTCCTTCTTCCACTCTCCTTTCTTATTTCCTTCTTTCACTCTTCTTTCTTTTCTTCTTCCTTTCTTAACTTTTGCATTTCATGCACTGGTATTCCCTTCAGGAAATGGATTTTCTAGTTCTCTCTGTGATTTTTTTGGAGTGATTGGAAAGTAAAGAGCATTACACTTTATGAAGAAAACTATGACTGACTCTGTGGTTATTTTCAACTAACTCAGAGGTATAACACTTAGCTCAGAGATTCTAGCTTGTCAATGGACTTGATTGATGACCGTCTAGCTTGCCTGCTCAATCAGCAGAGATAGTTGCATTGACCAAGGCGTGTCTGTTATACAAAGGTCAGGAAATGACTACGGACAGCCAATATGCTTTTGCTGCTGTGGGATATTTTTTATGTTCAGATGAACATGGATTCATTCATCTGTATGAAAGTCTCACTTAGGGAAGGCAAACTAGTTGGGAAGCATTAACTTAGCCATATAAATGATTCACTGATGTTAGAGGCAGCAATAAAGTTACGACATAGGCACATTCCAAGAAAATCCCTGTTAGGAGGGGGTCTCACAGGAACCCGGGGGGAGCCAAACACGACACACACACACACACACACTACATCCAGTCTCTGGTCTTATGATTGAAAGAAGAGGTGTAGTGAGATCCTATTCTCCACAACACTGCTTCACACATTTTCTGTTAAATATAAAAAGTTGCTACAAGATCTACTTGAAGCAATATAATTGCCTAACAAGCGAGATCTTTATATAAATGGGCAGTGATTTTGATTCATGGGCGGGGCCATGGATCAACAGGGGGAATATGTAGATAAAGGTATACATAAACAATATACATATGGATTAATAAACTATAAAAAAAAATGTTTTAGTCTTTTAGTCAGCAATTTGAAATTATAATGTCTGAAAATGGATTACATTTTGTGAATGATGTGCTGGACAGAGTGGGACAACAATTAAAAATTGACTTGAAAAGGCATTGTGCATACCACCCCCAGAGTGCTGGGTTTGTGGAATGATCGAATGGTAAGGTTAAATCTAAACTTCGAAAGACTATGGCAGAAACAGGTAGACAATGGCCTGATTGTTAGACTTAGTATCTTTAAGCATGCACATTACCCCTGCTCAGGGTCAACTCTTATAACCTTTTGAAATGCTGTATGGCAGGCCATACAGAATACCAGATCTTACTCCAGCTGTAAAAGCCAACCCAGATGACATTCCCACACTAGCAGATTATATGAAAAGAACTTTACTGACTAGGGAATGTACAAAAACCACATACTGTTCGAGTTTTTTCTGTGTCCCCACAGGTACAAGGACAGGTGAAGGTGGGAGACTGGGTGTTCATCAAAGTCATCAAACGAAAGACTTGGTCCGACGACAGATGGGAGGGACCATACCAAGTGCTACTGGCCACCCCCACTGCCGTTAAAATTGCAGAACGCTCCACCTGGATTCATCTGTCACACTGTAAACTTCGTTCATTTTTTTAGGATGCACCACTTACGTTGAGTAGCGTTTAGTGGCTCCCTGAGGGGATTGAGAAATGTAGCTCTTTTCCGTCTGAACGTCACTCAGCTTGGGAGGTAGTGCCCCAGTTGTAGATTCTGCTCAACATAGAAGTTTGGTGTGTCTGTGTTCATTATTTTATTGTTTATTGTGTTAATTGTTTGTTGTTTTTCTGTAAACATCGTATAGCTCCCTTATAACAATGTTTAAGCTGATACTATTAATGATTACTTCAGGAGTAATGTTGGGTTTGTGCTCCTCTACAAATTTGATTGAGAGAATCCATAAGAGATGGATTTCATATGGGGAACATGAGGCCATGGGGAACGTTACTCATCTGTATTCTACTAATTCATGGTATAGATATGCATCTTTGCAAACGAGCAGACATAATAAGACTAATTGCTATGTATGTACTTTAATGCCAACTTCTTCCTCACACCCTAGACTTGAAGCTAGACCACTCTCATATCAAGCCACAATCTGTGTTGGAGAGAAGTGTGGCCCAGACAGCTGGGGCTACAATACTCCATCTTATGACACAAATGGTACCCAGGTGTAACACCGTGTAACACCACCCACCCCCTAGTAGAGCTAAATACTACATCTTTGCTGTCACCTTACGTGATAGTCCATTCTGTATTGCCATTATGTTTTGCAAATAATGGAACAACTCTCTGAGACGGCGACAGTGTAACAAAACTGTAATTCCTACTAAGGCTACCGAGTCCACAAGCACCACTTCCTCATCCAACGTCAGTAAATGGGTATATATTGTGCCATGTCCATGCATGGGGAAACTTTTCCTTGTGTTGGGGTTGGAATGAAAAGCACTGCCCCTCTGACAAGGGTACCCCTACGCTTGGATAGGTAATGTGGGTGTGTGGTAATATATTGTACAGTCATCATCATCAGTTTGCGCCCTTGCTCAGGTCATGGACCATATTTATGTTGTTAGTGTTTTCTCTCAGCCAGAGTTATCTCGTAAGAAGAGATTTTCTGTTAAGGATCACGACATCGTGTGGGGCACTGACGTGCCTGATGACCAAAAGATTTGGACCAAGAGTATCTAAGTCAGTTTGTCTCTGATTCTGTCTTAATAATGGAAAGTCTTAACTATAGGTTAGGACTATTTGTTAATGCCACCTTAGTCGGCGTGGAAGGCCTAAATGAAGAGGTCTTTCAGATTCGGCTGATGGTGCTGAAAATTAGATTATTGCTAGATTTACTTAGTGCCGCTAGTTGAGGGTTTGTGTTATGTTGAATGATACCTGGATACTGGATGCCATGCATAGCGTCTCTGTTTCTGAAGCCTTACAGATCCTGCTCATAACCATCTATAGATCCCCAAAGCTATCTGCCAGTAGCTTCCTTGATGAATTCACTGAACTCTTATCATCCATCTGCACTGACTATGACTGCCTCATTTTAACTGGAGACTTCAATTTTCACATTGACATCCCAACAAACCACCACACCAGAGACTTCACTGCCATACTGGATACCTTCTCCCTTACCCAGCACATTGACCAACCAACACACACCCATGGTCATACCCTAGACCTAGTTATAACAAAAGGTCTTACAATCACCACAACTGTGCTAGACCTGGGGCTCTCTGACCACTTCTGTGTCTTTTTCGACGTGTCTCTCCCACTCCCTGCCCCCCAAATACCAATGTCAACAAAGAGGCGCATTATAAATGCAAACACCGTTACTCTTTTCGAGAAGGCCATCACAACCATCTGTCCAGAAATGCCAAAGGAGCCACCTGTCTCAGCGGAAACAGCACTGGACATCTTCACTACCAAGATGACCAATATCATGGATAGCATCGCCCTGTTGAAGACAAAAAAAGTCACTAAGAAAAATAGTTCTCCCTGGCTCTCCCTCCCCTCTGTCAAAATACTCAAACAAGACTGTAGAAAGAGTGAGAGGAAATGGCGTAAGCACAGACGACCCTCTGACTACACTACCTATAAGGAAAAGCTCTGTGCTTACAACAATGAGATCCGCAATTCCAGACAGTCCTACTTCTCAAACCTCATCAATAACAACATCAATAACACTCGGGTGCTTTTTTCTACAATGGAGAAATTAACCATTTCCCCCACCCAACTTCCATCACACTTTCTCTCCACTAACGCCTGTAATAAATTTGCCTCCTTTTTCAAGAAAACAATTGAGGACATTAGAGCTAGTATTCCCCCACCCACAACCTCCCACTTTGACCTACTGCCGCCATCTGGTGGTAACACTACCATTTTCTCTGAATTCTCCCAAGTGACCCTGGAAGCTTTATCAGAGACAGTAAGCAGGCTAAACTCCACCACCTGCAGCCTTGACACCCTTCCGACTAACTTCCTGAAGTCTGTTTTCCCTTTCATCTCCTCAGAGCTGCGGGCCATTACAAACTTGTCTCTGCAATCGGGAGTAGTCCCTAGCTCTCTAAAAACGGCACTTGTCAGGCCAATTCTCAAGAAAAGAAGTCTGGATCCCACTCTTCTTAATAACTACAGGCCTATCTCAAACCTACCTTTTATAGGCAAAGTACTTGAGAAAATAGTTTTTACTCAACTGACTGATTTTTTAACCTCCCATCACTGCTTTGACGCCTTCCAATCAGGCTTTCGGGCACATCACAGCACTGAGACAGCACTGATCAAGGTTTTGAACGACATACGTCTTAACTTGGATACAGGCAAGGCAACTGTGTTGGTTCTATTGGACCTTAGTGCAGCATTTGACATGGTAGACCATTCCATCTTACTCCACAGACTTGAGCACTGGGTCTGTCTTTCCGGTACAGTCCTTGGCTGGCTAAAGTCATATTTAGAAGGAAGACAATTCTATGTCTCCATAGGCAACTGGTCATCACCTCCCACCCCCTCCACTGTGGTGTCCCACAAGGATCCATTTTAGGCCCTCTTTTATTCAATCTGTACATGCTCCCACTGGGACAGGTCATTCGTCAGCGTCGGATCTCCTACCATAGTTACGCTGACGATACACAGCTTTATTTTTCCCTCTCCCCCAACGACCTCAGCCCACTGGACACACTGACTTGCTGTGTGGAAGATGTTACTGGATGAGCACTAACTTTCTGCAGCTGAACAACGAGAAAACGGAAATAATAGTTTTTGGAAAAAAGGATCTCAGAGACCGCATCTCATCCAAACTGACCTGCAGTGGCTACCTAGTCAAAACAACGGTAAAAAACCTGGGTGTGCAGTTGGACAGTGAACTCTCTTTTAACTCCCACATCAAAGCAATCACAAAATCCTCCTACTACCACCTAAAACACATCTCGAAATATAAGAATTTTATGTCGCAAGATGACCTCGAAAAACTTATCCATGCCTTTGTTTCCAGTAGGTTGGACTATTGTAATGGTCTCCTTACAGGCCTGCCCAAGAAAACTATCAGACAGCTCCAGCTGATCCAAAATGCGGCAGCCAGAATCCTGATGAGGGCTAAAAGGACAGACCACATTACACCACTGCTTAAACACCTCCACTGGCTACCAGTTCAGTTCAGAATTGATTTTAAGATTTTATTATTGGTTTTTAAGTCTCTAAATGGAACTGGCCCTGTCTACCTGAAAGACCTATTGCAGCACTACACCCCTACCAGGTCTCTCAGATCCCAAGAAAGGGTCCTCCTGATCCCACCCATTACCAGAACAAAACAGGGAGAAGCTGCTTTTAGCTCATATGCTGTTAAAGTTTGGAACTGCTTACCTGAGTACACAAAAACTGCTCCAACAACAAGCTGTTTTAAAAGCAGGCTAAAGACACACCTCTTCTCCCTCGCCTATGCCTAGGTATTTCCATCCCAACATTCCTTTAGAGCTCTCCCCTCACTCATCTATGCAAACACTTTTTCTGCTTTTAGGGATTTTATGTTTTCATGGTTTGTATGGTCTTATTATTAAACATTTTTGTTTTGCCTCAGCTTTTATTGAAATATACATCTAAAACTCTAACTTTGTACTATTTTTTAACGTACACTTTTAGAGTATAAATGCGCTTTCCTATTTTATTCATTTTTCATTTTTTGCATGTGAAGCACTTTGAATTGCCCTGGTACGAAAATGTGCTGTATAAAAAATTGTGCCTTGCCTTGCCTTGCCTTACAGCAAATGAAGGCTGTTCGTGATGCTATAACACATGATAAGGTGGTGGATGTCCCGTGGTGGAATCCTTTTGCTTGGTTTACTTATGGTGCATGGTGGCAAATTGTGTTGAAAGGTCTGTTACCTATTGTTGCAATCTTTATACTTTTTTGTATTTTTATGATGTGTATTTCTACATGTATTAAAGTTCTCGTTTCTAGCCTAGTACGTAATTCTATGCAGAATGTCATGTTGCTACAGGAATTTGATGCCCTGTTATCTCATCAAGAAAATGATTCTTTAGTGTAATGATGCCTTGGAAGACAACAAGGAGTTGTATAAGGTTGATGTCTGTAATAGTATATTTTCATGATAAACAAGAGGGAAATATGAAAGAAATATTCTATATAGGTATTATCATGATATGTTTTATTATTATAATTATAATTAAATGCATTTCTTATGCTTTGTCTGTGTTACTGTTGAGAGGCAAGACTGTCTGGCTTTAGAGAGGCCATTTGGGGATGTTTCACTCCGATGTCATGAATGTTTAGGTTAAACTGATTTATGGTACCTGGTACGGAGTGAAGCGAAGAAGACTGTCTGGAGCTAAGTGAATGAACAAAGGATTTGGGAGTGTCTTCATGTTTAAACCTATGTGAATCTTATTTTGAATAAAGCAGCAGACATTTGAAGGAGAGGCCAGGATCTTGTTTGAAGAGATTCAGGCAAGTCATTCCTCTGGGGCCCAGAGTAAACGTCTGTATTGAACTATATTCTTGGTTGTGTGAGTCTTAATTCTGAGGTAAAGAATACAGTCCTAGGTTAAGGGTTTATTTTCCTGACAAATAGTAAAAACTAACTTTGTTATAAAAAAATGTCGTTGAGAAATGAAAGGACGCAGGACATAAAATCATCATTATTACCCACCACTGGAGAGGTTTCACTTGGCTGATGAGTTCTGGAAGTTCTTCGCCTTTTGTTTCTGGTAAGAGCAGGCTTAAGACACCAGAGAGTATGGAGATGCCACCCATTAGAATGTAGGGCAGCACACTGTTATATGTCCCTGGGAAAAAAAGAAATACAATATTTAAGAGGAAAATATACGTAAAAGACTGAAATGACACATTTGACACAAATACCCACCAATGTAGGCAATGTATGGGGAAAGTGTGCTGCCAATTCTGGCGGCCATGGAGGTGACCCCCAATCCCATGTTCCTAACCACAGTAGGGAAGAGCTCCGTGGAGTAGAAATAGACAAAAGAAAAGGCCCCAGTCACAACCAGTTTTCCTGTCATCGCCAGGGTGACGGTCAAGGCATTGAGTTCTGTGGTAGAGAAAGAAAATTGAGTCCAGGACGATAAGGTACAATCAAGGTTATGTACCTACAATACAGGGAACCTGCCATGTGACACACAGGCCTGCACTGGCATCCAGACCTGCCAGCAAAGCTGCACGTTTCACCAGTAACATATCCCTTCAGGGCTGAACTACACATACGCGTCTTTTTTCAGGCAGAAACGCTTCAGTAACGCCTTGGCAAAGTGCGGCAGCCAAAACAGAAGCGGTGCGCTTCCTTGCCTTGCGCTGGAAAGAATAGTTCAACTTTTAAGCGCACCTAAAAAACGCGACAAAGACGCAACGCGTGGTGGAGAAGGGGCGCCCACGCAAAGCGCGCAGTACCATAGGAATCAATGCATTTGCTTGCGTCCCGTTTTAAAAAAACGCGTATGTGTATTTGAACCCTAAGGCAGCGGTAAGGGGTTTTTCTTTGCCTAGGCAAAAGCCAACAGACTTGCCTTGAGAACACAAACAACAGCAACTTTTGCATTGATAAAAAGCTAGCTAGCTTGTTAACTGATGAATTTTGGTGATATATTTGTCACAGCTGTTTTTACTTTTTGGGTAGGGTTTCAGAGCAAGTAAAAAACTAAAACATAGTCAATGGCCTAGGTCAGGGGTTTCAACTGGTTTTGTCCCAGGGCCACCCCCCCTCCCCCCGCACACATATTCTGCCTATCACACTTACATATGTGAAATGATCACTAACCGCCACGCCCCCTCCCCCCGACACACATATTCCGCCTGTAGCACTTGTCAGTGCAATTTCTTAGCTGAATATGGGTCTACATAAGCTATTCAGACTATTAAGATTGACATATTTTTCTTATTTGACATATTTTTCACGATACTCAAGAGTTATCTGGAAATTAGTTGAAATATCGAGGCGAATTTATAAAAATAAAAAAGTCAATGGTGAACTGATCAACATAGGCTCATGTCGCGGACCCTCTGCAAGCCGTTGAGGACCACCGTGACCCCCGGTTGAAAACCCCTGGCCTAGGTGTCTAGGGGGAATGACAGGTGTGCTTATTTATTTATCTATCTATCTATCTATCACATGACCATATACCATCAAAATTAATGTGAGGATAAAATAAAGACTAGTTATCTGCATAAAAATATCTCAAACTGTGGCAAAAACCTGCTTTCTGTTGCTTTAAGGTGTAAGGGTGTGAGGCATTATACATCACTAGTGCAGTGCCCGTAGGAATTATGCATTCTGTAGTGTTAGCAGACGTCGGTGTAGCTGTTGGGTAGTGTAATAGCAAGACATATTTGCACTCCACATAGGTACAGGTTACACTGAAGTACACCAACAAATAAAGTTTGAGATTATGTATGGATGCATAAAACATAGGTCCCTAACTTTCAAAGAATACGTCCCTATGCAACTTTCAAAATGAATCAGTTCGATGCACGTCAATAGGCTAGCTAATTTATATAGGCAATTTTACGCCCAAATCGCTGGTCTACGTCACAATGGATTGGCTCCCGTTGAAATGCATTGGGTTTAGAAATCGCGGTCGCTCATAACGGTGACATGGATTTGCACCGTACAGCAAACGGTAAAATACAAATATCTCGCGAACTTTGAATTCAGAAATCTTTAAAATCAAGGAGGCACAGGTTCATGACATGCGTAAGCTACATGCGAAATCTCATAACTAACGTAACTACCGTCAGGGAGATACGCCTGTCACAGACAGACAGACACACAGTGTCACAGTTACATTTCAACCATGCTTATGAAATGAGTTTGCCAAGTTGTAAGTCGAATAAGTGCAAAAATGTACTGTAAAAATACGCTATACTAATAAATAATATGAATATTTTGATGAATTATTATTCCCTGTCTGTTAGAAGACTGTACAACTCTAGACATTACTTTGAAACTTAATATAAAGAAGCTTAAAAATAAACGAATAGATGTATCTGTTCACCAAGATGACTGTACAACTCTAGACATTACTTTGAAACTTAATATAAAGAAGCTTAAAAATAAACGAATAGATGTATCTGTTCACCAAGAAGAATTTGAATGCGGACCTCCTTATCGTATCCAACGCTATTCTGAACTTTGAGTGAAGGCAGGATAGTTTAATACCGCTACGCGTATATGTTTGATTGTGACGTAATTTCGGTGCACAATCGGTCAGTGGGACTTGCTACGGGAAATGATAACCCATAGTGCCTACGGGAAACAGTAAAATAAAAATATCTCGCGAACTATGAATTCAAAAATCTTCAAAATCAAGGATGCACAGGTTCATGACATGCGTAAGCTACATGCAAAATCTCATAACTGATGTAACTACCGTCAGGGAGATACGCCCTAGACTGACACACTGACACACAGAGATATCTGGATTTATAGATAGTAGTATTGTAACCAATGGCACACTAAGATATTAGCATCAATCCAACCTGCATGGTCCACTCACAGAGATTTACACCTTAAGAGGCTAACTGTTAAATGTTAGCGCTACCAAGCTTTACACAACAGAGCACAATAAAGTTCTGGCCTGCGTTTCATAAAGTACAAGATTCTAGTCTAACAACATTGTACCAACCTTGAGGGACTAACTTGATTAGCAGCAGCAAAACCCCACCAAGAAGAAGAGTGAATGGCAGCGTGAAGCGACGAGGAGCGTAGCGTGTAGTGAACCACACAAATATGTTGGCAACAAACTCAGTACTGGCAGCGATGAGGCAGTTGATATAAGGATCTCCCTCCAGATTTGAGGTGTTAAAGGACAGTCCATAGTATGCTATGTTTATGGATATCCTGTAGAAAATGGATAAGTTATGATGACATTTGTAATGACTGATTAACATCCACTGTTCACCATTTTCTCTGTGTATATTTTACGAAGCACCAACCTCAAGAAATCTCTTAATTCTTCACATTGTATGTACTGTATCAGTATGTAGGGGTGAGACAAGACCCTTATATCAGTGAAGGTAGCAGGCCCCTTATTGTATTCCATCAACAATATTAGTTGCTTGCTTCAAACCTGCTGTTGCCATGCCATACAAAAGTGGGTACAGCAACAGTTCTCTCAGGTAATGCAAAGAATATACCCCAACAGGCTTATATCCCTTAATCTAGTAGGGCCCTCAGGCCTACAGAACCTTTGAATGTCAGGGACTTGGGAGAGGAATTTCTTATCGGGTCAAGTAGCCCAGTCACTCTTTTCCTTAACAGAACCTTCTCTGTGCGTCTACTGCTCAGATGTCAACACATATAAACAGGGGACCCATTTGCCCTGCTTTTGCAAATTACTCCTCAAGGAAAGTGATTGTCATAAACTTCGCTGTTTTTCAAATGGCATCACTTCCTCGTCACTACCCTAACCATTCCACAAACATTCTGATAGGTTCAAAGAACAACCCACAGGACAACTCAATCCTCAATTGAGGGTGTCAAGACTATACTCGGACTGAACATTAGCAGACCTCTGACCTCCTGATCACACTCTTGATCAACTTCCCTATCTACGAGGTCAACTAATTCCATTGGTAATTAACTCAGTGAAGCTGTGAAACAGTCACGCCTCAGTTTTCATCACTGATCTGATGGAACCTCCAATGCATTGTCAGCTAGCCACATTTATTAAATCTCAACTGGTTAAAAATGTTCATTCACCAAATGATGATGTTCAGAACTGTGATGTTCCTTATATTATTGGTTTTCAGGAGATCCAGCCAAGTATACTTATTCTGACCACCTGATTCATGCTCAATCGTCTGTAAAAATAGCAATAAAAAAACAGAGATATTATATTGGCCACAACTGGCTCACAGCAATCCAAACCAATGGGATATCATTGAACTGATAATGTTACTGGATTTTTAGGAATCACCTTTGCCTCTGCGCTGTGCTCCAGCTGAAAGATGTCGTCTGGAGGAGTGATGCCATTCTTAATGGCTGCAGCTCGAATGATGGCCTCAGCCTCCTGAAACCGGCCCTGCGTGATGAGCCAGCGAGGAGACTCTGGTATATACCTGAGAAGAGCCAAAACATGCTTGGGTATCAGGGATTGAAGTTATCGAGGAGACTCTGGTCTATACCTGAGGGAGAGCCACAACATGCTTGGGTATCATGGATTGAAGTTATCGGGGAGACTTTGGTATATACCTGAGGAGAGCCACAACATGCTTGGGTATCAGGGAATGAAGTTATCGAGGAGACTCTGGTATGTACCTGAGGAGAGCCACAACATGCTTGGGTACCAGGGATTGAAGTTATCGAGGAGACTCTAGTATATGGGCCATTCTACTGAATTTGTGTAATATGCAGTCCCTCAACAATAAAAACTGTTTACAAAACAATTAGGTATTTAGGCATAGATATTTACTAAGAAAATGTTATGGTCTATATAAACCCAATGCATTAAATGAGATAGTGATAAGCTAAATACAAAACCATCATTTATAGGGTACTTTCTATTGGGAAGTAGCTGTCCCCAACCCTGACATCTAAATTTCAATGCCTTTAAATAACACTTTTCAATTTTTTTAGATTTTTTTCAATTATTTAATTTCAAAGATCTTTATGAATGGGTTGAAACAGAACTTGGAATATTTAGATTTATTGTGGGTTTAATTTTTAAATCAATTAACTATACTCAAAAAAATCATGTCCCTAGTTTTCATGTCACTACCGAAACACAAGAGTTTTAGTCCATTGGCTGAGCCTGTGTTTTAGTCACGACCCTGCATTTTTGACCATGCAGTGATACTGTATCCCTGTCCCTCATGGCTGAATGGTAAGTCGCTAAATCCCATAGTTTTTATATAAATGTGTTCCAAAGTCTGAAAAACGACGTGTAACCTTAAGAATTGTCACTACCGAAACGCATGTTTTCTTCAATTAAGCAAAAATTATTCTTTATTTATGCTTAAAGTTAGCTAGAATTGTCACTACCGAAACAGTCACTACCGAAACATATGGTAGTGACCTGATGATTTTGGGAGTGACAAAATGAAATGGTAAGTAGTTCAATCCCATAATTTTTAAATAAATGTGTTGTGTGGACTAAAGGGCGGCCCAGAGCACCTTTTGGAATATTTTTGAGAGAGAAATGAACATCCATCCAACAGTGCAGTCACTACCGAAACAAATAAATTGAACTTGAAAATTTGGTAAAAATTAAATTTTTAAGGATTTCATTGTGAAAACCTTCAAGAAATATTTGTAAAAATACTCGTCAGAGAAGGGAAGGAAACACAATCGGAACAGGTCAATAATAATACCTTTTTACTATAGTAAATGTGATGAATTTTTGGAAGAGGAAAAACATTCCAACACATTCTGGAAATACAATATAAAAATTGCCTGTTCTATTACTAGATATGTGTACTTTAGATATGGTACAATATACATACGGACAAAGGGAATAAAACATAAAAAAAATCTAAATATACTTTGCACCAATTCGGTAGAATGGCCCATATACCTGAGGGAGAGTCACAACATGCTTGGGTATCAGGGATTGAAGTTATCGAGGAGTCTCTGGTATATACCCGAGGAGAGCAATGAAAGAGCTGAGAGGTCCTCACAACTTACTGAGGCTTTTTAAAAAGAAATAAATGGCTCTCAATGTCACGATTTGGACCAAACGATTGTCACGAATTGGGACATTGGCGGCATCTGATGGCCAAAGGACTTGTTGATTGTCTTCACATGTGAAGGAAAAAGTCCGAACACACAGCCTGGAAGGGGTAAACGGCCAGGATGGGCGGGGTCGGCGGCGCTGCGGGCTGTGAGGGTGCCATCCGGTGACAGTGCTCGCAGTCAGTCCGAGCGGCGCAGATGTCGGCCGACATGCCTGGCCAGAACACAGACGACTCTGCACGGCAGGTCATCATGGAGATGCCCTGGTGGGCAGCGTGTAGGGCGCTCAGCACCTCGCCACGAAGTGAGGGCGGTATAACTACCCTATCCTTGTATAGGACCACCCCGTCAGCTGAGGTAATGTCCTCGCGGTACTGATGGAAGCCACGAATCGACACCGGCATCCCGGACCTCCACTCGGGGAAGCCGTCTACTGCCATCTCCTCCAAAGTGCGCATATCGCCGTCAGTGCTGGTGGCCTCCCTGACGCGGTCCCATGTCACGGACTGCAGCGACTCAAGCCTTGCAGCGCACCAGGTCAGGTCGCTTTCCTCAACGTCTTCGTCCATCGGCCCTGTCCGCCGTATGAGAGAAAGGACATCCGCGTGTGTGCTGGGTGAGAGGTGATTCACTGTGGCGGCACTGTCGTCCGGAAGATCCATTGGCGACGGGCATGGCGTGCCAACCGGCCTGCGCGACATGGCATCCGCGGCCCTGTTCTTCATGCCTGGGACATGTATGATGCGGAAGCGATAGCGCAGGGTCTTCTCTTTGAGGTTCCTGAGGCGGGGGTTGGGAATGTCATCGAGTGCCCTGTCACCAAGGAGTTTAAGCAACGGTTTGTGGTCGACTGCCACAATCAGATCCCTGCAGCCCAACACGAAGTAGCGCGCCTTGTCCAGGGCGTTAGCAACTGCAAGCGCCTCTCCCTCTACGGGGGCGTATCTGGACTCGGCTGCATGTGTGAACCTGCTGCCAACCAGGGTCACCTTCCATCCGTCGGTGCAGCAGAAGGGCCTGACCGGCGTGCAATGACAGTGCTTCTGGAACAGCCAGAAACCGACGCCCTCCTTTGACCAGTCTGTGGCAAGGCACGTTGACTTGGACTTGTCGAGGATGCGGACGCCACGCTCAATCTCTTGGATGATCGCCTCCTTCGACTCACGGAAAACGTCCTCCAATTCCGGAGACCACTCAAAGCGCACCCCACTCTGCAGAAGCTTCCGGAATGGTTGCATACGTTCAGCCATACTGAAGGCATAGGCCACCTGGTTGACCAGTCCGAACCAGGACCTGATGTCAGTGATGTTGCGTGGTCGCGGGAAATCCTGGATCGCATCCAGGTAACGGCTGAATGGCCGTACGTCAGTCATGGTGATTGTGAAGCCTGCAAAGTCCACCGTGGGTGCGGCGAAGACGAACTTTTCCGGGTTGAGGATGATGCCGTTTCTGCCACAAACGTCCAGCCATTGTATCGCCTGGAAGTAGCTCTCTTCAATCATAGCATCGGGAGTAACCGTCACCCGACGGCATGTATCCTTGTGGGGCTGAACTGTACCGGTAGCGCCCCCATGGGGTGATAAACGTCGTCTTGTGGCGGTCATCGTCATGCAGCGGGACACTGTGGTAGCCATTCCAGGCGTCGAATACAGTCTTGCGCTTCCCACTGGGCACCTGTCTTGCCTGGTGGAAGGGGGATTGCGTGTGGTGGGTCTCACGGAGTGTATGCTTGTTTAGGGCTTGGAAGTCTACAGTGCGCCGTGGCTTGCCGTTCTTTTTCGCACAGATCACCATGCGGTGACACCACGTCACTGGCGTGCCAATGGGCACTTCCTCAAACACGCCAAGACGAACAACCGCTTTCACTTCACCCTGCCAGTGGATGGCCACGGGAATGGGGGTGTGGCAAGCAACTGGCGTCGCATCCTCATCGAGCATGAGGCGAAGCGGTGGGCCAGATATCCTCGGCAGGGGCTGGTGGGGGCATGTATTGAATGTGCTGTCAGCGTACAACCCAAGTAGGTGTTTCCGTAGAGCTTCCCTATTAGCCTCCGTGGCTGGCATGGGGAGTGTGGTTAGCCTAGGCGGAGGCTCTGCACGTCGTGGGCAGTCACACGGGTCCGAGGTTGCCAGGTTGACCTCCCCGAGTGTTGGGAACTTGTCTGAGATCATGCCCAGGTCCACGCAGGCTGCCCGGGAAAGGAATATACGGTCTGAAGTGTCTGTCACGTACGCGATCTGGCGTGTCTCTAATCTCCGGGCGTCGCTGCTGTCACCAGCGAACCTGACGATGGCGGCCCCGAGGATCCGTATTCCCTCATTGTTCGCGGCCTTCATGGTCATGGATACGGGAATAAGGTCCCCTGTGCCCAGGCCCATCTGCTGGGCGACCCTGACGCCGATCAGGCAGCTCTGGCACCCTGTGTCAGCCATGGCAGGCAGGGTTACAGCGGGGTGCGTTTCCGGAGGTCGAGGCCCAGTGCTTTATAGTCCTCACGTTCAGTGGTGATATGAGGTGGACGTATGGCTGTGGGTTGGATGGGCGCTTCATCCACTTGTCACACATGTCATCATACAGGTGGTGGGCGAGGGGGAGTGTGTGTGCTTTGTCGCTAGCGCTGGTCATGCCGAGTGTGCATAGCTCGGCCGACTGCTGTTCATTGCACACCCCATCAGTCTCCTCTGGTTGGGGCCTGGGCGATCTGCCGCCCAGGCAGACCTTGTCGAGGTGGTTCTGACGGTTGCATTTCCGGCATGTCTTGCCGTATCCGGGACATTTGGCGCGCCTAGTGCGCCATTGAGGTGTTTTGCCGTGGCCTGTCTCACCGCAGTAGGTGCACGTCCCCTCAGACTTGACCTTTACGTTCTCGGCCCTGGCGCCTGGTACGGACGTCCTGTTGCTTACCTCGTCGATATGAGCTGCTGATTGTGTCTGTGCTCTGAGGGTCAAGCAGGCGTGATGCTGAGCGTTTTCCTGACTCTTTGGCTTCGATGTATTCTATCTAGGGATGCAAATTATCGATTCATTAATTAATCATTAGTTGATAATCTTATCGATCGACTTTCGATTAATTGATAAGCGGCGTTTTTCACCTGAGTTTCAGTGCTTCAATAGGGCCTTTAAAAATATCAGCTAAATAGTTGAGTTATTATTATATTAGATTACATTATGATAATTCTATTCTATTCTATTATACATTCCTCAAGTAATTATGCATTAGGAAAAGAAAGCAGAAAAGTTTTTTATGGTATAACAAAATCCATTCATTAATTTAAAAAAAAGAAATAAATTATGGACTGGCTCAGTTCTTGCATTTGAAACAGACATAAAAAAAAAGAATAGAAGAAATTAAATAGAGCCAAACAGAATATTATTGAGCCTATAGATTATGAAGAAACTGCATCTAGGCTATTACAAGCTAAATAGCCAACACAACTCTCTGAAGTTTAACTTGCGCTCACGGTAGTGAGGGATAGAGTAGTTACATTCTTAATGACAAGCCATCAGGCAAAGGTAAGCTAGCCCGCTAACGAGCTAGGTATCTAATCATTAAGCCTGAGTGAGCTAGTCCGCTATCAAGCTAAATAGCCAACTCAACTCTTACTTACTTACTAACTCTCATGAGCCAAACTCGCGGGCACACGTTAGCGTGGGAGTAGACAGAGATATTCACATTCATAGCAAGGTGAGCTAGCCCGCTAACGAGCTAGGTAGCTAACTCTATGAAGTCTCAGTGAGCTAGCCTGCTAACGAGCTAATAGCTAACCTGAGTTTTAAGACTATAAGCCTTAACTCGCGGCAGTAAGCGAGAGAAGGTATAATACAGTGTAGCTGTGATTTTAGGTTGACCAGGTGAACTGGTGGTGCCATGCAGGACAGCAGCATGCACGGTGTTCAAATGATAACTGAGTGAGCTAGTGGAACTATTGTATTTCAATACCGCATTACACAGAGAACATTTGTTTTCAACCGGTCTCTCGTGCTAGCGCCCTCTAGCGATTAATCGTGATTAATACATTTTGATCGAGCAACCTCTTGATCGCCAATTAATCTAAAGTCGATTAATCATTTGCATCCCTAATTCTATCATATCTTTCAATGTCATATCCTGATTCTTCTCGCCTAGCAGATCGAGCTGTATGTCTTGGTCCGCTATGCCGCGGGCGATCACATCGCGCAGTATTTCCTCTGTGAAATCATTGACTTGGTTACACCCGTCCTTAGTGCACGTCATCTCATATTTACATGTGCCTGCCTGCCCTTTCAAGCGAGCGTGGAATGATCGAATGCTCTTGAATGAATGAATGCTCTTCGTGTCCCTGACGCATGTTAGATAGAGCCACACGAGCTACCATTGTGTTTTCTGCACGAACGGCGAGTGCCTTCATGGCGGAGAGAACATCATTCTCATCACTATCCACTAAGCTTTTGCCTGCAGCACGGGTGAGGTCTTTTCTAAGATCTTCCTCACAGCACTCTAGCAGTTGTGTGACAACGTCAGACCCAATCAGTCTAGTGCCCTAGCTCTTGTACTCACCCCAGCGGGTTAGGAAGTATGACCAGGTCTCAGCTGTTCCAGACAATGCTATGGAGGGGCGCCTGAGTTTCTCCATTTTAGCATTTGCGCGCGGTTCTCTGGAGGTTGCAGCATGTGTGGTCGCGTGTATGTTCAGCATGGCTACCACCTCTGTCGCCTCATCATGTGTAGCTACATAGTCACAATCCTCAATAGGGCAATGCACACTCATCATTGATCTCACAGGCTTATACTTTCTTTTCCGACGTCGGTGATCTCTTTCTTGGCTTAATCCAGATGTTTGATTATAAATAAGAACAACATTCTATTTGTTCACTTGCTTTAATGTAGAACCGCAGTGGAATGACAATAATCAAACATGTCAACAGTGCCGGTGAGTTTCCATCTGAAATGGAGTCGTTTTACTTTCTGTTTAATTGTGTCACAATAAAGGACCCTAGTGCAATATTCCCTAGTCGTGGTTCTCTAGCCGCCTCGGGTAGCTTGGCCTTTTTCCCTGTAAATCTTTATCTTTATTTTCTGTGCTTTTGGAATTTTCACTGATCTTCTGTGCTTTTGGAGTTTCGATTGATCTAAACTCCTCAAAAAAAGTTCAGAAACGTTTTTTCGGTTGATTATTCCTCCCCTTTAATAATTCCAATTGGTATTGTATTTTGTATCGTTGGAAAGCCTGATTAGTCACCTTTACAACGAGGTACAACTTGTAAGGATCGTGCATTAGTGGAATGAGCAACACAGCTAACCGTGTGGGTAGCGGCCCAAAACAATGTGCCAAAATCCCAATATTATTCTGTTGGAATTCAGTGAGTCATTCTGGAGGTATCAGAATGAGATTCTGGAGCCAGTGGCGATCCCATATCTCCAGAATCTGAGACTTAACTTCATCCTACAGGATGACAACACTCGCCCCCACAGAGGCAGGATCATCACAGAGTACCTCCAGACAGGGGCAAATCCACTGGGACAATTCTGACTGCACCGGCCCACCACCGGCCCACAACGAGCCCACAACTGGCCCTACCCATCCCTTCCACCTCCCATATATCAACTACACAAACAAAATGTATGGATTTAACGGAAATATGACCACTATACCAAGGGTGGCTTTTGATTGATCATTATTGTTAGATTTAGTGTTGATGTGTGTGTGACAGACATGTGTATTTGTATATGTACATTTATGGAAATACGGAACAAATCGCGTCCCGTATTGGCTTAAATGTTATGCTAATTCGCAACAATGTGTCCTGTCAACTCACTCGCATCACTAGTTGACGCCGGCTGGTTGTTTCGGAATAAATCCCTAATTCTTGACCATTTTGATGCACTCTCCTTCAGCATCCGCCTCTTCTTCATTCTGGCCTTTTCGGCCCCTCCTTTCTCCTTTCTCCTTTCTCTTCTTTCCCTCCATCAGGTCCGCTTCACCTGCTCTCTCTCTCTGACAGCTACTTATTCATCTCCCTACGTTCACTGGATAAAGGCAGAGCCATACGCAGGTCCCTTTTCCCATGAAGCTTTGCTCCGACCATTCTACATTAATTTATGAACAAAAAAGCAAATTAAATCGCTGGCCAATTTATTTTTGTAGAAATCTCCCGGTCGTCCCGATGGCCACTCCCCCCCTGCCTCCAGAATTTCGGAGTGGAGAGGATGTAATGGCCTGCCTTGAGTCCAGACCTCAACCCAATTGAATACTTGTGGGATCAGCTTGGGCGTGCTGTACGTGCCAGAATGACCAATGCAACCATGTTGGCTGACTTGCGACAAATTCTGGTTCAGGAGTAGGATGCCATCCCACTGCAGTGTGTGACCAGGCCGATGACCAGCATGAGGAGGAGGTGCCAAGCTGTTGTGGCTGCGTATGGATCTTCCACACGCTACTGAGGTCCCTGACAGTGTAAAATGAATAAAGGGTTAAAATGGCCAATACTGTATGTGTTGTTTTTTCCTTAATACTGTGGGAGAATCATCCAATCCACCAAGCACCCCAAAACAATAGTGAATACCAACAGAAGAATATTGCAGGGGATTTTGGCACAAAAAAATTGGGCCGCGACCCACACGGTTAGCTGTGTTGCTCATTCCACGCATGCACAATCCTTACAAGTCGTACCTTGTTGTAAAGGTGACTAATCAGGCTTTCCAACGATATACAATACAATACCAATTGGTATTACTAAAGGGGAGGAATAATTGACCGAAAAAAAGTTTCCGAACTTTTTTTGAGGAGTTTATGGATTATCGCTGTTTTGGATTATCGCTGCTTGGAAATACATTAATTTGTGTATAATAAAGAAACCAAGTTTTGAACTACATCCTGCCATTGGGTCCTCACTCGCTACTTGGCTAAAGTGCTGATTCCTAAATCCAGTGACTCAGGTCCAGGGGCGGATTTACAGGCGGGGCCAGGGGGGCCGAGGCCCCTCCTCTAATTTGATTGGCCCCTGATTGGCCCCTGTTCTGCCAATCACCTGGCGAGAAAACCAAGTGGAAAACCAAGCGGAGAATTAAATGATCACTGCTGCAGTTCCACCTCTAAACTGTTGGTGGCAGTGCGCCGGTTGCGTCAATACAAGTGAATAGAAGAAGAAGCGTTCTGTTCCTGCCGGTTGCTGCGTAGCGCAGCATTTTGTACACGTGCTGTTTTCATGACGAATGCAGCATATAACTCACTCTGGTTGGTTAAAAATACCCATGGGGTGGGTCTTAAGGCTTTGGTGACCACCAAAACGAACTTTGGTTGGCTGAAAATCACGTCAATCAATCAGATAGCCACGCGATATTCTGTGTTTGTTTTCAATGAATCTCAAATGGTGCACTTCATCAGACATATCGTAGTAGACAGATGAATGGCGAGGTAAGAGAAACAAAATGAAGGTGCATGGTATTTTGAAAGAGGTCGATCATCACCAATAGGCTAATATCATTAGATATGGGCTTGCATTTTCATTAAGCAGCAAAAATTAACCTTCGACATGCAGGGATAGCCTGCTACTGATGTGTCAACTCGCAAGCGCAAGTTAAAAAGAACAATGCTGCTAATTCTAAATGATTTAGCAAGTAGTCTATGCGATCTCCGGATCATTTCTCATTCCTAGCTGGATGAGTTTCAAACTTATGTGTATCTATGAATTGCAGTGCATTGCCTAGGCTATTTATTTGTGTACAATGCTCGTCTGAGTCACTTGGGTGTGCTAAGCGTTGAGTCTCGACGGGCCAAGTCATTGGACTTTAATTAATTTGTTTTTTAGCGCAAAGCATGGCAATCTGAGAATTCTTCTTTTCTGAAGAGAGAGAGAGAGGTGTATACATGCTTTTTGCCACCTTGTTAGGACTAGCGACTATAAACAAAGCTTAGAAGGAGAAGCTGTTGTGTGTGTGTGTGTGTGAGTGAGAGAGAGAGAGAGAGAGAGAGAGAGAGAGAGAGAGAGAGAGAGAGAGAGAGAGAGAGAGAGAGAGAATATGTTGTTGTATATAGGCCTACAGTTAAAAGCTGTTGCTATCTTTTATGTTTTGTGTGTTTTATGTGCCCTTTATGCACACTGAATTAAAACATATATATACTGTATATATTACAATTACTGATTCATGATTTTGTATTTCAGTTTTAAAAGGGATACTGAGTTATTCATTGTTGCTTTTGGATAGTTGACTAGAAGTAGATGTTCTTTACTGTCAGTATGTGTGTATTGCCTTGTCGCAAATTGATGTTTATTTAAGCAGCGTCATCACTGGATATCAGATGGTGATGACACTGTTGGCCCCTGAAGGTTACATTTGGCTCCATTGTGGCCCCTGCTTCAGAAAAATCCTAGAACCGCCACTGCTCAGGTCCCTTCTCCGAGCTAGCCTGACTGACACAATTGAACTAAGGGATACATTTGAATACATGGTTCAGGTATAACAACACTGCCTGTCTTTGGGAGGTAAAGGCATGAATGAGAAAGGCATGGATGAGAAACAACTTTCTCCAGTTAAACAGCAGCAAAACCGAAGCCCTTCTTGTTTGCACTCCACAGCAGGTTCAGTCATCTTCCATAACTCATCTCACCTTCGACAGTCAGGTTATATCCCTCTCCTCCACAGTCACTAATCTAGGAGTTAGGTTTGACCCTCAACTGACCTTTAATGAACATATAAAACATCTGTGCAAAACCTTCTTCTATCATCTCAAAAACATCTCCAAACTACGCCTCACTTTAACCCTGCCAGATGCTGAGAAGCTCGTCCACGCCTTTATCTCCTCAAGACTGGACTACTGCAATTCACTGTTCACTGGGATCACTGGCAGGAACATCCAGAAGCTGCAGTACATCCAAAACAGCGCTGCCAGGATCCTGATGAGAGTCCGGAAATATGATCACATAACACCCATTTTACACGCACTAAACTGGCTCCCTGTCTCATCCCGTATTGACTACAAAGTCCTACTACTGACACATCAATGCATAAATGGTCATGCACCCCCCTACCTACAAGAACTCATCAATCCCCAAACATCAAACCGCACCCTCAGATCCACAAACAGTTTGCTCCTGCAGGTCCCAAACACCAAGCTACGCACCATGGGCGACCGGGCCTTCTCCTCGGCAGCGCCGCGCCTGTGGAACAGCCTCCCTGGACTGGACACTGGACTGTTTAAAGACTGGCCTAAAACCCTTTTTATTCAGAAAGGCGTTTCCTACTTTTTAAAACATTTATTTATTTATTTTTAGTTATGTGTTTTTATTATAGGCTGTTTTAACTATGTTTTCCTAAATATGTTTTACTGTAGCACTCTGAGATTCAGTTGAATGTAGAATGCACTATAAATTAAATGAATTATTATTATTATTATGTAAGGGATAATGTATTGTCCGTCGGTCATTATCCAAAAATAAATTCCGGCGGGGCGAACAGCACTTGTTTTGTTGTGTTGTTTTATCCTGAATACCGGCCAACAGTACTTTTTGGAACGTATAATAATAGAACATAATACACACCAAGTTTCAAGGCCAGAGATCAAACCCAGGTCTCAGTATTCACAAGCTGTCTTCCTAGCAACTGAGCTACCAGATAACATGTCTCTTACATCTCTATCCAGGCAAAAAGTCACAGAATCCAAAAAGCTCAGAATATGGCAAGGAACAATATCCGAAAAGAAAACAGGCAGTCCCACAGATAAAAAAAAGTACAGTTAAGGTCCATAAATCCAGAAAACAAAGCAGTTCAAAACCAGTCCAACAAGGGTAGTCCAGAAAGAGGTGGCCAGAGGAAAAGGCAGAGTCACAAAAAAACCTGAGATTCCAAAACAACAGGGACAAGGCTTTGGTCTGGACTTGGGTCAGATGCATCAAGGGCTACAAAGACCAAGCTGAGAGCATGAAAGGAAACTGGTTGAAATACACATACACAATGATTAAATCATGTCACGTGACACTGATAATGACACTGAGGTGGTGAACAACAAGAGGGTGAGATCATCACAAAACTCAAAAATACCTTTACAAATGCTGACAATGACCAAATCAGCCACCAGATGTCAACAAGTCCAAAACCATCAACAGAGATGTTAATATGGGTGTAATGCGAAGCGTAGTTCAACAACATAAGCAGCATAATTTCAAATAGTAAATTTGATAATCAAGAGTTTCAGGAAGCTGTACAAATCGGTGTACTATGGAAGCACTTTAAGTAACTGTACTTCATATTGCACATTCATATAGTGTGTGTTTGTGTGTGTGTGTTTGCGTGTATAAACTTACCACCACAGGGGAATATAAAGAAATCCCAGGAGAGACAGTGCTAACTGTAGGGTCCTCCAGCTCCGGATGAGGTATGCAAAGAGTGGCAGACTAGCGTAGCCAATGGCGAAGCATGAACAGACTCCCAGGATTCCAAAGCTCATGCGGGAGGACTTACTGAGGAGCTCTGCACCTGACAGTGGGAGAAATGTCATATAGGCAGGTATTAAAGGACGTTGTATCATATTTATAAATAATACATTTCTCAAGCATTCCCAGAAGGCAAAACATGATGAATGAGACCAATACAGAGATGACAGTTTAACCAACCAAGAATGTAGGCAGTACAGTAATTGGCAACGTCCATCATTCCCACAAAAAAGTACACCACACAGAACATTTCCCAACTGTTGGAGGCGGTCAGGACCAAGCTGAAGACCGTCAGCAAGGCCTTGCTGGAAAAGAAGGTGAGCTTCCTGCCATACCTGAGGAGGAATGTCAAATGAGAAATAAATTGCAGGCATTCAGGCATTGACTGCTTGCAGATACAACCCCAAATCAGAAAAAGTTGGGACGGTATGTGAAATTAAAATTAAAACTGAAAACAGTGATTTGTAAATTCTGCTTGGCTTGTATTACATTGAAAGCAGTACAACAGCACATTATTTGATGTGTTACCTGATGAATTGTATTGTTTCTTCAAAATAAACACTCTTGCAACATATTTAAAAAAAAGTTGGGATAGTCAAGCATTTACCACTACGTAATGTTGCCATTCCTTTTCCAACACTAAAGATGTTAACACCAAGTGATGAAGCATTTCAGGGGTAACTTTCTCCCATTCTTCCTGCAAAGAAGTCCTAATGTGGTACGGGGTCTTCGTTGTCGCATTTTGTGTTTCAAAATGTGCCACACATTCTCCACAAGTCAGGACTGCAGGCAGGCTCCAGCACCCGCACACTCTTCTTCCTCAGTCATGCCTTTGAAATGTGAAGAATGTGGTTCCAACATCCCTATGTACTTTTTGGCATTAATAGTGCCATTAAAGAAGTGTAAGTTACCTAAGCCAAGGGCACTGACACAACCCCATACCATGACAGACCCTGGCTTTTGGACTTGTTGCTGGTAACAGTCTGGATGGTCCCTTTTCTTCTTTGGTCTTGATCACATGACGTCCATTTCTTCCCAAAAAAGACCTGAAATACTGATTAGTGTGACCTCAATACACGTTTCCACTGTGTGATGGTCCATCCCAGATGCCTCCGTGCCCAGAGAAGTCAACAACGCTTTTGGACACGGTTAACATAAGGCTTCCTTTTGGCAGAGTAAAGTTTTAACTGGCATTTGTGGATGTAACTACGTATTGTAGTGCTTGACAAATGATTGCCAAAGTTATCCTGAGCCCATGTGGTTATAACACTTATATAATGACGGTTCTTAAATTGCCCTAAATTGCCCACGTCCCAACTTTTTTGGGAATGTGTTGCAGGCCTGAATGGCAGGTGTGGATGTATATTTACGAATCAAATGAAATACCTTGTGTTCATACAGTCTGCAATGAATTACAAGTCAAGATAAATGTATAAATCACTGCTTTCTTTTTTTATTTGCATTTTCCATACCGTCCCAACTTTTTCTGATTTGGGGTTGTAGATCCAACTTACTGTAGTTTTCCAAATAACTGGTACTTATTCAAGAGCAATTAATTTATAACCATTTATTGTTCTTCTAGAAGCATCATAGAAGTTAGACTAAATGTTACCTCAGTCAGTGACTGCAGACTCACAAATATGGGGATGCTCTTTCTACACTGCTTATAGGTATATTCTGTTAAATCTTTAAACAGGTTGTCAAAACCCCTGGGATTTGAAAGGATTTCAACATTCAAATGAAGCATACTGACATTAATAAGGTTTATATCTAAACCTGGTATGGTTTTTAAGCACTTCTGGATACTGAAGAGAGGATATTGTATATAGTGCATTTTGCACCAACGGTTAACTGATGTGCTGAGGTGTGTTCCTTTAAAAACCCACTGTGTGATGAGTTTTGAAAAAGTGGACATGGTAATGAGACAAGTGTGATCGGAGAAAATAAATGGCATTCATAGAATAAAATAGAATAGACTTTATTTGTCAT
Source organism: Sprattus sprattus (assembly GCF_963457725.1). Classification (NCBI taxonomy): domain Eukaryota; kingdom Metazoa; phylum Chordata; class Actinopteri; order Clupeiformes; family Clupeidae; genus Sprattus; species Sprattus sprattus. The sequence continues at coordinate 35,331,391 of NC_137925.1, read as the reverse complement.
TGTGCATTAGATACAAAACGAAATTTGTTTGTGCAACCACAAAAAAAAGTGCAGTTGTGCTGGGTGGAGGGTAGGAGGGTAGTGTGATTATTAAGTTCTGTGATGGCCCTGGGGATGAAACTGTTCTGCAGTCTGGAGGTGCGGGCTGTAGTGGCCCGGTAGCGCCTGCCAGAGGGTAGCACTAGCAGGGTGAAGAGATGGTTTGCGGGGTGAGTCTCATCCTTTAAAATGCCACATGCTCGGCGGAGGCAGCGCGTCCTAAAGATGTCGTCCAGGGGAGGCAGTGGAAGTCCAACTATTCTCTCAGCAGACCTTATGACCCGCCTGAGGGATTTCCTGTCCTTGTCTTTGCAGTTGACGTACCATGCAGTGATACAGTATGTGATCACACTTTCAATGCAGCAGTGGTAAAAAGTCTGAAGCAGCTCGGGAGACAGGTTGTTTTTCTTCAATATTCGCAAGAAGTAGAGCCGCTGTTGTGCTTTCTTAACTGTGGCAGTTGTGTTCATTACCCATTTCAGGTCCTCTGAGAGCATAACCCCCAGGAACTTAAAGCAGGAAGTCCTCTCTACTTCCTCACCATTGATGATGAGGGGTTGAGGGTTCGCCTTTTGCCGTCTGAAGTCGACTATGATTTCTTTTGTCTTTCTGACATTCAGGGTCAGGTTGTTTTTTTGACACCATTCTGTCAGGCTGTCAACTTCCACTCTGTAGGCACTTTCATTTTCATGGGTGATTTGTCCTACCACAGTGTCATCTGCAAATTTGATCACAGTATTTGAAGGATGGGTGTTGGTGCAGTCATATGTGTATACGGAGTAGAGCAGGGGACTCAAAACACAGCCTTGTGGAGCTCCAGTGCTGAGGGACAGGCTCGAGGATTGGTGAGGACCCAGTCTCACTGTCTGCGGGCGATCTGTTAGGAAATCCTTATTCCACATACACAGGCTGTAGCTGAGGCCCAGATCAAGGAGTTTGGTGGTCAGCCGGTTGGGGACGATGGTATTAAGGTGTGTCAGCGTTGAATGGAGGGCTGTGACGATAGTGTCCTCAGTGGACCTGTTTTCCCTGTAAGCATACTGATGCTGGTCCAGGGAGCGAGGGAGGGAAGCCTTAACGCGCTTCGCCACCAGCCTCTCTAAGCACTTGGCGATGATGGGAGTGAGCAGGTCTATAGTCATTTAAGGTGCTGATGTTACTTTGCTTGGGCACAGGTATAATAGTTGCTGTTTTAAAACAGGTTGGTACAACCGCTTTGGCTAAAGACATATTAAAAATGTCCGTAAAGATATCTGCGAGCTGGTATGCGCATTCTTTGAGCACTCTTCCTGGAATGCCATCTGGTCCCTCTGCCTTCCTTGTGTTCACAGACCTGAGGATGAGTCTTACCTCCTCTGCTGTTACCATGGCTGTGTGGTCTGTGCCAGCAGGTGGGGGAGCAGCTCCATTATCTAGCCCAGGTGTCTCGAAGCGGGCATAGAAGTGGTTGAGCTCCTCTGCTAAGGAGGCATTGATGTTTGTCGGTGGGTTGCGGCTTCCCCTGTAGTTCGTGATCTGTTGTATACCTTGCCACACTTGTGTTGGGTCTCTTGGTGAAGTGGCCCTCAATCCTCTCCCTGTACATGGCTTTGGCCTGCTTGATGCCTTTTTTCAGGTTGTGCCTGGCTATGCTGTACTGTGCTCTGTCACCTGATTTGAAAGCTGCGTTGCGCTCCCTCAGAAGGGCCTGTACCTCCCCAGTCATCCAGGGTTTCCTATTAGGGGGAATCCTGATGCGGGTGTTGGTGGTGATATTTTCAATGCAGGTCCTGATGTAACAGAGGACAGCGAAGGCATACTCATTCACATCCTGATTAAAAAACAAGGTCCAGTTTGTTTTTTCAAAGCAGTCCTTGAGCTGTAGAGATGCATGTTCAGGCCACTTCCTAAACGTTTTAATGGTAGCTTCTTGTTTTTTAATGATGGGGTGATATGCTGGAAGCAGGGATAGTGACAGGTGATCAGACTGGCCCAGGTGTGCGAGGGGTGAGGCCCTGTATCCCTTTTTAATATTTGAATACACACAGTCCAGAATATTTTTTCCTCGAGTTGCCCACTTTACGTGTTGATCAAAGCAAGGCAGCACCGTCTTAATAATAATAATAATAATGCATTTTATTTGTCCTGCGAGAAGAGCATCATCTGCAAGCATCCTGTCGTCTGCAAGAGACTGGCAGTTGTTGGTGGACCTTGAACACCAGCTGAAGTTCCCCAGCCATATTGCAGTCACCACCCTGCGCCCAGACATTGTCCTTGTGTCTGAGTCCACCAAGCAAGCAGTGCTGCTGGAGCTGACAGTCCCGTGGGAAGATCGCCTGGAAGAAGCTTTCGAGAGGAAGCTCTCCAAGTACGCAGGACTGGTCAGTGACTGCCAGCAGGCTGGCTGGAGAGCAAGGTGTTTCCCTGTGGAGGTTGGATGCAGAGGATTTGCAGCCCGTTCCTTGGCCAGAGCCTTCAGTAGTTTAGGTATCGAGGGTGAGAGAAAGAGGAGAGCCATCCGCAATACCACCGATGCGGCAGAGAGAGCCTCAAGATGGCTGTGGCTCAAAAGAGGGGAGCCATGGAGTCATGGTAGCTAGCTAGCCATCTGGACACAAGCTGGGGTCTGATCAGCCCCGGCTGGGTCACCTGGAGGAGGGCGTATGATGTTGAAAGACCCGAAACGTCCAATGATCCCAGGAACATCACTGAAGATGTGTCCAGATTAGGCATCAGTAGATGTATGTACACACTGTATACCCTGAGTGATCAGTGACAGCCAGGAAAGACTGGATGACAACCATGAATAGTGTGGTGACGACTGGAGAGTCAGTGACAGCCCGGAGAGACGGCAACCGGGGCAGAACGGGTCAGCAACCCAATCTGCATTCTCTGAGAGGAGGAACCCAAACAAGCTACGATTAACTTAATGGAAAAATACCCCCAGGGGTGCCCGAGAGGGGGGGAGGATGAGCAACCCCGTCTGGATACAACGGTGACAGACCCAGGCAACGGACAAACGACTATGAGCAAGCAGTGTACATGCGGTAAAATCTGCAAGAACATCCATGGCTTAAAGATCCACCAAGCGAGGATGAAGTGCCCGTTGGGAGCAGAAGCAGCACAACGCACAGGTGTTACACCTGGTGAGACGCAGGAGGAGCCAGGCCCGGAGTCACCCCATAGTGCCCAGAACCTCCAAGTGTTGCAAACTAATCCCTCGAGCATCAAGTCTGATAGGAGGCGGATCAAATGGCCTGCAGCTAGCATGACCTCACTCTGGAAGCAGTTTGATGACGATGTCGACCAAATTCTGGAGGCAATGGCGAAAGGACAGGCCGACAGGAAGCTGCAAGGTATGACGACAATCATTGTCAGCATCGCAGCTGAACGGTTTGGCGAGGAGGAGAAGAAAAGCCCCGGAACATCCTACTCAAAGAATCAAAGAGCTGTAAGGATCCACAACATCAGGCAGGAGATGAAAGCGCTGAAATCGCAGCACAAGGCGGCAGGACAAGAGGAACGCATTGGCCTGGCCCAGCTAATGTGCATCCTTCGGAAAAACATCAGAGTTCTCCGACGGGCTGAGTGGCATCGGAGGCGGCAGCGTGAGAGGGCACGTAAACGTGCTGCTTTCATCGCTAACCCCTTCAAGTTCACCAAGGATTTGCTGGGGCAGAAGCGCAGTGGCAAACTGGCCTCCTCGCAGGAAGATATAGACCAACATCTGAAGCAGACGTACAGCGACCCCGCAAGAGAGCAGGAGTTGGGAGAGTGTAACAACCTCATAGAACCCCCTGAACCAGAAGTGCAGTTCGACATGTCGGAGCTGCAGCTAAAGGAACTTAGGGAGGTTGTCCGCAAAGCAAGGGCAAGCTCTGCTCCAGGACCAAGTGGCACTTCCTACAAAGTGTATAAGAACTGTCCCAAACTCCTGCTGCGCCTGTGGAAAATCCTGCGAGTCTTCTGGAGAAGAGGGAGGATCCCTGAACAATGGAGAGTGGCTGAAGGGGTATGGATCCCAAAGGAGGAAAACTCCACTCAGCTAGACCAGTTCCGCATCATCTCCCTGCTGTGTGTTGAGGCAAAGATTTTCTTCAGTGCTGTTTCCAAACGGCTGTGTACCTACCTGGCAAAGAACACCTACATAGATACATCGGTCCAGAAAGGCGGCACTCCAGGAATGTCAGGATGTCTGGAGCATACTGGTGTGGTGACACAGCTCATTTGGGAGGCCAGAGAGAACAAGGGCAACCTGTCAGTGTTGTGGCTTGACCTGGCAAACGCATTCGGTTCCATTCCACACAAGCTGGTTCAGCTCACCTTAAGAAAACATCATGTACCCAGCATGTGTACAGACCTCATCGCTGATTATTACAGCAATTTCAGGATGAGGGTCTCTTCAGGAGGAACAACATCCAGTTGGCACAAGGTGGAGATCGGTATTATCACAGGGTGTACTATCTCTGTGACATTGTTCTCCCTAGCCATGAACATGCTCACTAAGTCTGCTGAGCCAGAGTGCATAGGGCCCCTCACAAATTCCGGACAACGGCAACCACCCATCAGGGCATTCATGGACGACCTCACAGTCATGACAGAATCAGTCCCAGGCTGCCGGTGGATTCTGAAGGGACTTGAAAAGCTGGTGGAATGGGCCCGGATGCGTTTCAAACCCACCAAATCCAGACCAATGGTGCTGAGGAAAGGGAAGGTGGAGGACAAGTTCCGGTTTAACATCACAGGCACAGCCATTCCAACCATCTCAGAGAAGCCAGTCAAGAGCTTGGGCAAGGTTTTTGACTGCTCTCTGAGAGACACAACATCTATCCAGTCAACCTGCACTGAGTTGGATGGCTGGCTGAAATCCGTGGACAAGTCAGGCCTACCTGGGAAGTTTAAAGCCTGGGTCTACCAACATGGCATTCTTCCCAGGATCCTGTGGCCCCTCCTTGTCTATGCAGTCCCTATCTCGACAGTTGAGACCTTGGAGAGGAAAGTCAGCAATCACCTCAGGAGATGGCTTGGATTACCAAGGAGCCTGAGCAGCATTGCACTCTACGGGAACACCAACAAACTGCAACTGCCTTTCAAATCCTTGGAGGAGGAATTCAAGGTAACTAGAGCCAGAGAAGTGGTTCAGTACAGGGACTCAAGTGATCCGAAGGTGGCTAAGGCAGGGATCCAAGTGAGGACTGGCAGGAAATGGAGGGCAGAGGAAGCAGTTCAAGAGGCAGATGTAAGGCTGCGTCACAGGAGCCTGGTGGGAGTGGTCACACGAGGCCGAGCAGGGCTAGGATCCTTTCCAACTCCCCAAATGAACACCAGGGGGAAGGAAGGGCGACGACTTGTTCAGGAGGAGGTGAGAGCAGCAGTGGAGGAGACGAGAACCTGCAAGGCAGTGGGGATGAAGCAGCAGGGAGCTTGGACGAGGTGGGAGTATGTGGTCGAAAGGAAAGTGACCTGGGCTGAGCTTTGGAAAGCTGAGCCTCACCGCATCAAATTCCTCATCCAGGCAGTGTATGATGTGCTTCCAAGCCCATCAAACCTGCACATATGGGGCATAGCAGAGACACCAGCATGCCCACTGTGGGGAACCCCAAGCGAGGAACCCTGGAACATATCCTCAGTTGCTGTACAAGGGCACTTGGAGATGGTCGGTACAGGTGGAGGCATGACCAAGTCCTCAAGACCATTGCTGAAGCCATCAGCATAGGACTGGAGTGGGCAAAGCAGTTCCGACCCTCCAAGAAAACCATTGCCTTTGTCAGAGCTGGGGACAAGCCAACTCCTGCGAGAAGAACATCATCTGCAAGCATCCTGTCGTCTGCAAGAGACTGGCAGTTGTTGGTGGACCTTGAACACCAGCTGAAGTTCCCCAGCCATATTGCAGTCACCACCCTGCGCCCAGACATTGTCCTTGTGTCTGAGTCCACCAAGCAAGCAGTGCTGCTGGAGCTGACAGTCCCGTGGGAAGATCGCCTGGAAGAAGCTTTCGAGAGGAAGCTCTCCAAGTACGCAGGACTGGTCAGTGACTGCCAGCAGGCTGGCTGGAGAGCAAGGTGTTTCCCTGTGGAGGTTGGATGCAGAGGATTTGCAGCCCGTTCCTTGGCCAGAGCCTTCAGTAGTTTAGGTATCGAGGGTGAGAGAAAGAGGAGAGCCATCCGCAATACCACCGATGCGGCAGAGAGAGCCTCAAGATGGCTGTGGCTCAAAAGAGGGGAGTCATGGAGTCATGGTAGCTAGCTAGCCATCTGGACACAAGCTGGGGTCTGATCAGCCCCGGCTGGGTCACCTGGAGGAGGGCGTATGATGTTGAAAGACCCGAAACGTCCAATGATCCCAGGAACATCACTGAAGATGTGTCCAGATTAGGCATCAGTAGATGTAGGTACACACTGTATAGCACACTTTCACATACAAAGATGTCTCAAGGTGCTTAACAGGGTCACAATAGCAATTTAAAACAGTGCATTCAAAACAATACAGAAAAGAAATAAAAGAAAAACAGAAACCAGGACTTTAGGAGAAGGCAGATATAAAAAGATGGGTTTTGAGGTGGGATTTAAAAGTAGTGATGGAGTCCAAAGCCCTAATGTTCTCCGGGAGCTTGTTCCAGAGTCGTGGCCCCACCGAGGAGAAGGCACGATCTCCCATTCTGGACATATTTGTCCGGGGAACTGCAAGAAGGTTTGCTTGTACAGACCTAAGAGTCCTTGGTGTGAGATGAGGGGTGAGGAGATCCTGGAAATAGGCCGGACTGGTGGTGTTTATGGCCTTGTGAACTAGAAGTAGGACTTTGAAGTTTATTCTCTGGTTGATTGGAAGCCAGTGGAGGGAGTGGAGGACTGGGGTGATGTGTTCGGATCTCCTTGCCTTGGTGAGAACCCGGGCAGCACTGTTTTTAACCTTCTACTGCACACAATCTGGTTTTTGAAAAAAAAAAATACTGCAGGGCATTTCTTAGTTTATTTTGGGGTATTTTATTGATAAAAAACATTTTAAAATTTTTTTGAACCCCCCCTCACAGATATTTTTTTCTGTTGCCTGAGGGCAACGTTGTGCGCTAAAGGTATAAAATCACATATAAAATCACATGGAGAACCAGAACACTAGACAATTCCAACAAAGCATTATAGCTATACAACTTTTAAACACTTTTCATACTGATATGTCAAACAGAACACTTTAAACACATTATAACATTATCAACTGAATTGTCCATCATGTAGACCAAAAATGTTAGTCTTATTCCATGTGAAATTTCACAAAGCAATTGCTTTGCGCAGTAAAACACAGGTGCACATTGCACTTTGTGCACAAAACTTTGGGTGTTCCTCTGCACCCAGGAACCCGGCATCTTCCCTTTTTCTCTGACATAATTGGCCAGTGAGAGGTTTTGTCCAAGCGGACATCTTGGTTGGGGATGGGAGCCGTTGGTCCCTGTCTGCTCTTCTTTTCCTCATATTGTTGTGCGATTCCACTGGGTCGGCCTCTTTTTTTCCCCTCTTTCTCAAATTTGCACAGACTCTGTGCCACCTGTGATTTGAAGGCATAAAGGGCCATGTGGTCACCTCTTGCCGTCCCGCTCTGTATGCAATCCTGTCGATAGAGTAGCCAGCTTGTCACCACCACCAGGTCAATCACATGGAAGACAAGGCGGTGGTACCATTTCTTTGACCTGATATGTATGCGTTACAATGCAATCAAGGAATCAAGCAAATCAACACCCCCCATGTGTTGGTTGTATGTTGACACAACTGCAGGACATGCCACTTGGATTATTTTTTTTTGCCGTTTGTCCCATCGGTCAACCTGGGACATGGGCTGAGCTCCTTGATACGTACTGAGAAGGGTAACGGACCTGTTGTCGTACCATCTCGCGGCATACAACTCAGTGGAGCCAACTAATGCCGTCTTTTCCTGGAAGGACCCACGGCCTGCCTTTTTCAGATCCTTCTCCTGCACCATAGAACTGCCTGGCAAGCGGTTTAGGCGCACCGTGCCTACACAATGGATGCCTTGCTGTGCCAACACATGCATTAGTTTGACAGAGGTAAACCAGTTGTCGAAAAACATCTTGAAATTTTTATGTCTTGGGATTGGTTCGGCTAAACGAAGCACCAATTCAGGTGGATGTACAGCTTTCCCCACATACACCTCCAAATTGTATGGAATGCCATTGGATCCACAAAGAAGTAGAATTTTGTACCCCCACTTCTTTGGCTTACTGGGTAGGTACTGCTTAATTCTGCTTTTTCCTTTAAAAGGTACCATCTGCTCATCAACGCACAGCATCTCCTGCATTGGAATTTCTCTCAGCTTGGGCAGGATATGATCGAGGAGAGGGCGAATCTTGTACAGCTCATCAAAATTGGGCATCTCTCGTGTAGGGAGGCTATTGTTGTCATTAAAATGGAGAAATCTCTTGATGGTCTCCCACCGTGTGAGGGACATCACATCTGCAACTTGCGCAACACGTGTACTGCGGCTCCAATACATTCGGGTGGCTGGGAGGCGGAAGAGGGACATATACATTACTGTACCAAGGAACTGTTCAAGCTCATGAACTGTAAGGTTAAGTGGCTTGGCTGGATTTTGTTGCACACTAAACAAGTTGGATTCTTGAATAATGGACTCAATCAAATCATCTGAGAAGAACCTCTTGAAGTAACGGTAAGGAGACTGGATATCGCCAGATTGTTGGAGAATGCCTGTCCATTTGGGATATTCTGAAGAGGCAGGGGTATGTGATGTTTTCCATCTTGGGGTCTGGGTGGAATTGTTTCCTCCATGAGATGGATCATTGTCTGGATCATCCACACCATCCTCCATGGCCTCATCCACACCATCCTCCATGGCCTCATCCTCACCATCCTCAATGGCCTCATCCTCAACACCTTCAATGGCTATAGAAATGATAAAAACAGGAAATAACAAAATATGAATTCTCTAGCCTTGTATGCGTATGAAACGTAACTTTTGATGCTCTGTTGACACCTGGCAATCTATATTTAGGCTAATTTATTTGTTAACAAATAAGATAGCAGTCACAGTCAAAAGTTCACACCCTATTTTCCCACTTCTGCTCAAACCTTGTTCTGCATTCAGCTCCTCATCACTGGCATTGCTGTCTATCTCACTGTCCCCACTGTCAGCTGGTATTTCCCTAACATGCAGATCTATCCGCTTTCGTCCATAGAACACTTTTGTGTCCATTCTGTCAAAATGTGTACAATCAGTTATTACAAATGATAAAGCCTTTAAATATACTAATTCCCACCATTTGCAGTATGAAAATACATTACATGTGAGTGATAACTCAACCACACACAAAGAGGGCAATGATAAAAAGGACATCAACAAAATGACCCCCTTAAGGCAACGAAAAGAAAAAGTGTATTTCTAAATAATTACAAAGTGAAAAACTTTCTTAAAACCTTCAAAAAATCTTCTTTACACCTTCATGCATACTACAGTATTTTTTATTTAAAGTTTTTATCAAGTTTAATTCCATTAATCATGCAAATGATCTTACCTCTTTGTCATGCCATGTGCTCCATCGACTGCTGGTCAAGAAAGGAAGTCCCGCCTTCTAATGTTGCAATATACATGAACCCAAACCACACTGGATTTTAATTTGATGTCTAATCTAGCATTCTGATTGGTTTTGATAGTTTAAAGTGACATGCACAACATGTGGGGCTTGAAGAAACATACTGCAGCCTCTGGATGGTTTTTGCTGGAAGACCTGCCAGCAGAGAGTTGCAGTAGTCCAGACGGGAGCTGATGAATGCGTGCACCAGCTTTTCTGCAGCATGTTTGGGAAGAGAGGGTCTCAGCCTTGAGATGTTTCTTAGGTGGTAGAATGAAGTTTGGCAGATGGATTTGATGTGCGCATCAAAGGACAATGAAGAGTCCAGCTTGACACCAAGGTTTGTGACGATCGAGGAGAGGTTGACATGGTTAAAGTCACCAGCCACGATAAAAACGCCCTCTGGATAAGTGGTCTGCTGTTTGTTAATGCTAGTAGATAGCCAAGTGCTGCATTAACGTTGGCATCTGGTGGGATGTATACTGCGGTTACCACGGTAACGGAGACTTCGCGTGGTAAATGAAATGGTCTGCATTTGACTGCTAGCATCTCTAGATCAGGTGAAGCTTATCGATGACAGTGGAGTTTGTACACCAGTCCTTATTTACGTACATAGTCCTCCTCCACGGCTCTTACCAGAAGCCTCTGTTCTATCGCTGCGATGAAGTGAGCGACCTGCCAGCTCCACCGCTGCATCTGAGATCCCCGAGTGTTGCCAGCTTTCAGTGATAACGATGATGGAGCTGTCTCGTATGGTTGACCGCATATCTAGATGAAGCTCGTCCATCTTATTTCCTAGAGACCTGACATTTGCGACGTAAAGACTGGGCAGTGGTGGTCTGTTTGGAGCCCTTTTTAGCCTAGCCAAGTCGCCAGACCTGCAACCCCGCTTCTGTTTATGTTCCCTCCTCCGTCTTCGGGGTATGCCACTCGGTGTATCTATCCATGGAGACGCCGGTGTTCTGGCTATTCCCGGAGGAATCCCATGCGAGGGTTGAAAGGCACTCGTTATTGGAATTTGGCATGTTCTACCGAAGTAAATTAAATCCACTCTGTTGTAGACAATATTTGACGATTGATTTGGTTTCATTTGGCTGATTTCACTGCATTGTTTTAGGCACTGAGCTGCTGCGACTATGCGCACCGCCATGGCAACGAATAGATTATGAGTGACCTTCTTGTATTCACAGATTCAAAGGAGATGAAACATTGTTTCCTGGATTGGTTCCATACCTGTCTGATGTGATGCCTGAACAAAACGATCCTGCCAGCACTCCAAGGAAAAATACAGTTAGGGTAAAGGGAGCTTTCCAAGCGTCATCACACACCAGATTCCACTGTGGAAAAATATTGGGAAAATATCAGTTTACAGAAATTGCCATTAAGAATGCTATATCCAACAAAAACAATCCAATGTAATATACAATGTAATCCCATGGGCCAAGCCTCTACAAGCAAGATGCAAGTAGGCCATTTGTTTTCACCACTGACAGGCTCAAAATGATAACATATATGATGATGATATCAGTGTCTGACAACTATATCAATGCTATTAGTGTCTGACAACATGGAGCTGATCTCTACGGAGATAGTCCTGTGTCTGTTTACCTGCATGGTTGGGAGGGTAAAATGTATTCCTATACAATAACTCATTACCTGTACAGTACTGTGTATTTTACAGTATTCAGTTACATATCCAAGTATCACAATATTAAACTAATGGATCCTTATCACTTTCCATTACTTTTGGATTACCTCTATGCCAAATGTGCAAATGACAACAGATAGAGAACTCAATAAGATGGCTTTTACCTAAGCGTATTCTGTAAGTCAACAGCACAATGTTACCTTAGAAAAGAAAATGAGGATACCAAGTTTTTTAAAAAAAAAACTGCTTGTCATTATGCAAATGTAGCATACAGACCTAAAATGAAAGTGCACAACACCACAGTTAACGAAGCATAGGCTAATACAAAATGTAATCTGCCACTTTTACAATAAATATGTTCTTTTTTGTTGTTACAAAATAGATTTTGAACATCCACAGTATTCATTTGAATCATTTGTCCACATGTGTCCACTTTAAGTTCATATCAAAGAGAAGAAAACCTGAGAAGTAAATACTGACAGTAGGCATACGGGTTCCAAATTAAAATATAGGGGCGGACCTACAGAGTAGTAAAGTATAGTAATATAGTTTAAATATGTTGTTTGAGTGTTGTAGTGATAGTCGCGGTAACAGAGCATATTTAACTAACTTACTTACTTACTATCTAGCCAAACTTGCTTTGTTAATAAACAGATAGTTACTCACACTTCACGCTGAAACTTCAATTAAACTGCCACGAACATATTTCGGGCAGGGGCTTGTGTTTTATCCACACACGATCATCCTAGTTAGATTGATTAGAAACGAGAGGTCATTTAACCTCACAGCCTCACCTCAGTTACAATGGTGGACACGTATCTCTCCTTGCTGAACACCCAGCCATCCAGACAGCCCTCTGTGTCATTACTGAACACAGCATCAGAGTCCCCCTGTTCAGTGTAGCGTCTGCAGCGACTCAGGATGATCTCTCCTTTCACTTCCTCAGTCGGGATGGACAGATTGTAGCCCAGTCCTCCATAGCTACTGTTCAGGAATGAAAGCCTGCAGTGGTGAGGAGGAATGTCCGCCAGGAAAACCATGGATAATGCCACATACCCACTGGGGATAGCATTGAGGCTCAGGAGGATGTAAATGAGTCTTTGAAAAGGCCCCCACTCCCCTAAAATTGCAATTATTTCTTCATAATCCTTCATCATGAAATTTTAATGAAAAGAATTTAAAGGCATCAGAAGCAACACCATGCGTGTGGAATTCCTTTGACAGAGACTAAGACTCTCTCGACTATAAAACCTTTGCCGAATCACACAAGTATGGGAAGTGACAAGGGGTGGAGTTTTTACTGGGTTCAAAATGATCATCATGATAAGACCTTCACACATTCTGCCCTCTGGTCATGAACTATTGACTTTTACACGGAAACAAACGTAATGAAAATAATACGAACATATGCATCCAAATAATGCTAAGCATGGGATATTACAGGCATTCCAGAGAGTTGGCCGGTGTATTTATTCTCCTTTGTAGAAAGATTCACAATCCTGTTTACAGTCTAATTTAGAGAAGTAGTTTTTCAAGGTGTATGTATGCCAGATGATCCAGCTTTAACAGTTATTTTAGTTGGCAGTCCGTACCTGAATGAAAAGAGACTTATTTATCTAATGCATTAGTTTATGACAGCAATCCGACCACTTTAATGTTAATGAGTTCATGGTTTGTGCAGCTGACCATAGGCATTACTTTTCACATCCAAAATCTCACTGCTAACGGCTCACTACATTATGTAACTAAAAGTAGGTAATACTGGATTGATGTTAACTTCTCCTTTAAAGCAATGTTCACAGACCCCATTGCAGGCCAAAGGTACATCCCCTAAATACAGCTGTATTTGGTTTGACCCCACTTAGTAAGATGTGCACACTGGTGACACAGACTACACAGAGATACACACACAGGCACACAGAGATTAGACATTTACATAGTGAGACAATACAAGAAGGTGCACAAGCAAATACTCTTCTATGGATGCTTTCTACAGCCATTCTGTGTAGCATTACACTGAGACCATAATGTAGGTCTTTGTGTCTAATGTTTGACAGGAGAATATGAGTGTCCATAAAACAACAGACTGGTTAAATAATAAACACACAAAAAAATTATTGAATGTCTTGAATCTTGTTTGTTTTTAAGACACCCTTTCAACTGATTACAATTCAGTCTTTGATAATTGATTGTCTTAACCATTACATAATATTTTTTGGCTCCTACGATGAATAATACATGTCTGTTCATTGGTTACAGAGGACTGGAAACACAGCTGGTCCCAACTGAAATGTGCTCAGTCTACTCAGGACAGCCTTCACCTCAGCTGTCTGGACTCTGATCTTTGGTAATCACCTGAGAAGACACAAGCCCCACTACCCATCCCCTTTCTAGCACATAATCACTCCATGTGGAAATAGATGAGTGCACAAACAACCAAGGAATTTGATCTACGGTTTATATTTCCCAACTTTTCATATTATGGAGGTTTGCTCAGTGAACAGGTGCCACTTGTTTCTGTGACAGACTGACACTACGGCAGCAAGAGCATTTTAAGCTGACTAGTTAGCATTAGACAGAAGATATAGTGGATCTTTTGTCAAATTAGCCTTGGCAGTTTAGGTCAAGAAGTCATCTTTTTAGTGTGGTGTGTGTGAGACGTTCCTTGTGATGTGTGAGACGTTCCTTGTGGTGTGTGAGACGTTGTGAGGAAGAGGCTGATAGCTGGGTTCATGGCTGATGATGGGACTGTCTGGTCATGAGTTTGTGAGACAAACACCTCTATTCGTCCTCTCTGTGGGATCTCTATCAGTGTAATCACCAAATTCCATGTGACTAATTATTAAACACTGCTAACGCTATACATGGAAGTATGTACACACAAAAAAAGGATCAACAAACAGTTGTGTACTATATTTCCCTTCATGTAATGTCTGTACATTAAAACATTAACAAGGTTCATAATATCTCTCAACATTGTTCAAACGTTAATGAGCCTAATCACAATAACTCCCAACCCTGTTCAGTTGTAACAAGTAAAAAAAACAGTCTGATACCGCTAAATCAAACATTAGCGTATTCACAATAACTCTCAAAATGTTGCAGAGTATTGTAGGTCTTAACTGAAGCTCTCAACCATTATTGTTACGTTGCTGCTAACGCTTAGACAAAAAATCCATTGAAACACATAGTAGCTAGTTAGCCTCACTGCTAATAAGTATAACGTTAGCTTGCTGATATGCTCTCACACACCCCCCTCATTGAGGCAGAGCTGCTGTTTGCCTCCAGTCTCTTGGCTCTTTCACTACCGTTTTATGTAAGGTCAGCCATTCTAAATAGGTTCTACACATACGAGAAATAAAATACATTCCCTATTTAATGGAAAGAGAGCAATGCTCCCAGCATTACTCCATAGCAAATTACTTTAGTTGTCATTTCAAGCTTGTTGGAAAAGGCACTTCCAACACTGAGCCACCAGCAAAGAGAGCAACAGTGGTCGGAAGCAATGTACTGTTCGAGGGTTTATATAAAACACGGTAGCCGTAATGCTGCAAGCGGTGCGGCTTTGTAGTTTACCAAACTCGTACTAAAACATTTTAATAGAGCGCCGTGTACCACACAAAATCGCTTCAAGGTCAGTAAGCACAACCAGAATGAATCCATATACGTATAAGGTGCTCCGATTATAAGGCGCACTGTCGTTTTTTGAGAAAAATTATAGTCCGGAAAATACGGTATTTTCTTTTGCAGTGCAACACTTAACTGTGCAAAGATAGAGGATACAAAGTGTACAAATTATGGGGAAAACTCTTATCAATTGAAACATTTATTAAAAGTTAAAACCATACATGTCAGTAAAATTACAAAGGAAATGACAAAAACTCCCTCATCTTAACGTCAACTTAAAAAAAAAGAAAAGAATACAAAGTCCTTAGATGCTAAATACTTCATGTATACAGTTGAAAAATCCTGTCAAAATGTCCTGATAGTTGTTTGAAGTCCTCTCTGATGTAGGGTCAACTCCACTTCACTTCTTGGTTGCATCTCACTTCCATCTTGGTTGTATTTATCCACTGACTTATTTTTCTTGCAAAGCCTTTAAAATAGGATAAACTAACTTTGTTATAAAAATATTTTGTTGAGAAATGAAAGGACTAAGGACATAAAATCATTATTATTACCCACCACTGGAGAGGTTTCACTTGGCTGATGAGTTCTGGAAGTTCTTCGCCTTTTGTTTCTGGTAAGAGCAGGCTTAAGACACCAGAGAGTATGGAGATGCCACCCATTAGAATGTAGGGCAGCACACTGTTATATGTCCCTGGGAAACAAAGAAATACAATATTTAAGAGGATAACATACGTAAAAGACTGAAATGACACATTTTCAACAAATACCCACCAATGTAGGCAATGTATGGGGAAAGTGTGCTGCCAATTCTTGCGGCCATGGAGGTGACACCCAATCCCATGTTCCGAACCACAGTGGGGAAGAGCTCCGTGGAGTAGAAATAGACAAAAGAAAAGGCCCCGGTCACAACCAGTTTTCCTGTCATCGCCAGGGTGACGGTCAAGGCATTGAGCTCTGTGGTAGAGAAAGAAAATTGAGTCCAGGATGAGAAATAAAAGAAGTCCCATCATGGTTATGTAGCAACAATACAGGGGACCTGCCATGTGACACACAGGCCTGCACTGGCATCTTAACCTGCCAGCAAAGCTGCACGTTTCACCAGTAACATATCCCTTAGGTTAGCAGTAAGGGGTTTTTGTTTAGCTAGGCAAAAGCCAAAAGACTGGTCTTGAGAACACCAACAACAGTTGGTACATTGTACTGTATGTAACTGATGTTTTTTGGTGATATATTTGGCAGAGCTGTTTTTACTTTTTCTGGTGGGGTTTGAGACCCAGATTAAAAAAAAACTACATTGTCAATACCCTAGGTGTGTGGGGGAATGACATGTGTGTTTATCTATCTATCTCTTTATCTATCTATCACATGACCATTTACATCAGGCAATATTGTAACCAATGTCACACTATCGTATAGAGATTTTGACCAGGGCCCACAAACAGGTGATTGTTGTACGTAAGAGGCTAACAGTTCAATTTTAGCACTGCCAAGCACAGTAATGTTCTGGCCTCCGTTCCATAAAGTACAAGATTCTAGTCCAAATACATTGTACAAACCTTGAGGGACTAACTTGATTAGCAGCAGCAAAACCCCACCAAGGAGAAGAGTGAATGGCAGCGTGAAGCGACGAGGAGCGTATCGTGTGGTGAACCACACAAAGATGTAGGCAACAAACTCAGTACTGGCAGCAATGAGGCAGTTGATATAAGGATCTCCATCCAGATTGGAGGTGTTAAAGGACAGTCCATAGTATGCTATGTTTATGGATATCCTGTAGAAATGGATAAGTTATGATGACATTTGTAATGACTGATTAACCTCCACGGTTCACCATTTTCTCTGTGTATCTTAAGAAGCACCAACCTCAAGAAATCTCATAATTCTTCACATTTTATGTACTGTATACTGTGAGACAAGTCCCTAATATCAATGGCCCTCATTCTCGACAGCAGTTGGGAAGACTTTCAGAAGGATTTCAGAAGGAACTCCACTTCGCAGGATTTAGGAAAACATTTGCCATTCTCCATAGTTTTTTCTTCTGTGCTTTCTTCTGAACTTCAGAAGACTTTCAGAACGCGAAATAGCAGTCGAAACTCTGCCGGAATCTTCTCAAATGCGATTCCACGGGCCATCTTGTGGTTATTTGAGGAATCGCGTTGAGGAATGACGTTTGAAAAAACTCTGTGTTAAGAGGGTTAACGGTTGAATTTGTGAGAACCCCTTGGTGATTGCGTTCACGTAAACTCTACAGACATCCTCGGATTAAACTAATTATAATAATAATAAATACGAGAATATTTGTATCATTAACAATTACGTTTCACTTTGGACGAAGCGTCTGCTAAATGACTGAATGTGATTGTAAATGTACACGAACACTGCAAATGTAAGTGAATAAATAAATAAACACTAAACCCAATCTCTAAGAACTGTCACTGCACTTACTGCCAATTATACACCTACTCGTGACCAGTCTTCACACCTATGGTGGCTATTTTGCCTGACAGCACTGACTGTAATTTATACTCCTACTCGTGACCTGTCTTCACACCTATGGTAGCCATTTTTGATTTTAATTTTTTCTTAAATGTGTTTTACGGACTTCGGAAGTTCAACGTAAGAAAATATCTCCATCTTATTAATAAACACCTGTTACGAGTTGCTTTCGTGTGGATTTGTGAAAATCCGACAGCACACTTGGTTAATGGCTGCGTGCCCTAATAAGTAGCTGGCGGGGCGTGTATGTATGCAAATCCACTTTCACGAGAACGCGCATCAATCTAAGAAACTAATCGGAAGGAACACAGCTGAGAAGACTTCGGCTGCTTCTGAACACATTTTCAAGCGTGCGGGAATGCAGCGGAAGCGTTTCTCTTACGTTGTTTTCGCAAAGTCGTGTAAGAAACATTTCTGAAGAATTACAGAAAAAGATCGAGAAAGAGGGCCAGTGAAGGTAGCAAACCCCCTTAGGGCTCAGATACACATACGCACACATACGCGTTTTTGTAAAAACGGGACGCGAGCAAATGCATTGATTCCTATGGTACGGCGCGTTTAAAGCGTGCGCCCCTTCTCCACCACGCGTTGCGTCTTTGAAGCGTTTTTTAGGTGCGCTTAAACGTTGAACTATTCTCAACTTTCCAGCGCAAGGCAGGGAAGCGCACCGCTCGTCAATGTCACACTCGGCCCAGGCAGCCAATCAGATCAAGCAAGAGGCGGGCTTTACCACTTAACTCTCTTCTTCCTGTTTTCGGCCCAAGCAGCCAATCAGATCGAGCAAGAGGCGGCCTTTTCTACTTGAAAAAGTACTTAAATTTGAATGCTTGTAGCGGCAAAATATCATTCATAATGGCAGTATCACAGATAGACGAAAGTCTGATCTTAGCTGTATCCGAGTTTGACGAGCTGTATAACCCACAGTCTAAACATTATTGCAATACAAATAGAAGAGCCAATGCTTGGTATTTTGTGAGCCAGCGGGTGCATCTCTCTGGTGAGTAAAATGCCCTTTATAAATGCCTTTTGAAATAGGTTCGCTAACTTGTGCGTGTGTGAGTGTGTGTGTGCGTGCGTGTGCGTGTGCGTGTGTGTGTCTGTGTGTGTGTGTGTGTGTGTGTGTATGTGTGTAGCGGATGAATGCAAGAAAAAGTGGAAGTACTTCCGCGACAAGTACATTAGGGAAAGGAGAGAGGAGAGGAAAACAAAAAGTGGAGCGGAGGGTGGAAGAAAGACAAGGTGGAAATTCATGGGCATACTGTCTTTCTTGGAACCCCTGGTCCAAGAGAGGGCCACATCATCAAACATGGACCAAGACACAGAAGTAGGAATTTGTTGGACTTTATCATGTATCCATTCACAAATCTATTAACTGCAGTTTAATTTTATTTATTAAGCAAACAGTTTTTTGTCTTGCTATGTAACTTTTTTCAACAGATATGTCTTAATTTATATCCCATCCATGACCATGTGCTGGCCCCATCCCCCCAGGTAATTGGCACCATAGTAATTTAGAATAGGTTTATTTAGAGTGTGTTTACTTACCTGCATTTGAGCCTTGTATGCAATGAGTTAAGTAAACTGATTTACACCTTTTTACCCGACATATGTCAAACAGGAGTTTGAAATAGAAGACAAGCCAGGAGCCCCACACACACAGCACACAGCACACCTGCCTCTCCTCACCTTTCACGCAGTGCAAGAGGACTCAGCAGAATCGATCCCTGCAGACACACACCCACCACACACACACACACCACAAACACAAACACCACACACACACCCACCACAAACACAAACACCACACACACACACACACCACACACACCCAGGAGACCCCATCCCTATCCACCAAAGGCCTCAACCTGGGCTGGACTGGGGAAATTTTTCAGGCCGGGCATTTTTAACCAAGAGCAGGCCACCACCAGGTATTGACGGGGGAAAATGTAAGCGCGCTGTGTGACAGCATGGGTTTTTTCCACAACTGCTTTTGACATGCGTACCCCTTAAGCCTTTTTGTCACACCATGAGTACCCCTTCACTCATGCAGTGACTATGCTGCACACATTCGTTAATTTATCCACATACCCCCTGCAGTTTGCTTGCGCACCTCAGGTGGTATGTACCACTTACCCCTTGTTGGGAATCACTGACTTAAACGATCAATGTGCACTAGGAGACACAAACATTTTAACACTATGAGAAGCTTTATGAAAAGTTCTCCCAAAATACTGTTATCGTAGGCTTATCAAAAGTATGATCTATTGACTGTAGGTCACATTACTATTTAGACATGTCATTTCTTTCAACCTTGTTACTTAAATTTAAGTAAAGGAATTATATTAAAACATATTAATTAACTTAATCTGATCCACTATGAGTGTTTCAAGTCAGCGTATTATTTTACCTCATCACAAAAGCAGCCTTTTCATCAGATCGCTCTTCTCGACTACCCTGTCAATGATGACATCTGTACAGTGGCGTAACGTGGTTACAACGGGCCCCGGTGCACGCTATTTTGACGGGCCCTATAGTTACTTTGGCGTTCCCTATTACGCTAAACAAAGATGTTTGTAATCGATATGATTGTGACAGGTGTGTACACAAAGAACGAAATCTTGTTTAACTCGTTAGAAATGGTCAGAAAGTAGCCTAGATAGCACTGTTTACGATAACCCTGATCTTAAAAATGACAGACGTCCCACATAACGTAATTAACTAATTTATTAAGAGGAACAGCAAACAATGTATTAACAATATTTACAAGAAGAAGTTTCAATAGGATATTTAAATTGTGTATACAAGCAACGCAGACACGATGAAACTAACTCAATTATTAAACACAGACACACACGTTCTGTTTTCCATCCTCCTGGCCATGGTGCGGTCACGGATGGCCCGACACCTCTCACACTCAAAGTCCTCTTGCTCTTTGAAAGTAGACAGGACGCGCTCCGACTCGCGGTAACGTAAACACAGGGTCAAAGTGTGCTAAAGCGTTCTTAAAACACGGATGACAAGCGACACACCTGCTTTACCCACATCTGAAAAACACATAATGAAACGGATGCTCCACTGCGACTTGTTAAAGGGGGCATGGCAGCCCATCAAATACCCTTGTACTACTCACCTATTTGAATGGCATTCGACGAGCCTTGCGTGCTAGCAGGAGGGTCGTGCTAGCAGGAGGGTCGTCCGTAGCACTAGCAGACTCCACGGACTGGCGAACGTTTGTTGAAAAATCAAAATAATCTAATTTGGGTAGCTTTGCCACCTTCTCCTGCAGCTCGTTTCTCTCTTGCCTTTTCTTACTGCCACTTTTGTGTTTATAAGACATTTTCAATAGACTCGTGTAGTGTAGTCTTCACAATAGGGTATAGCAGTCTTGCTCCTTTGCTATTGACAGTTAGCAGCCTTAATGTCACTCTGTTACCTTTCTCGCGAGACGAATATTTAAATGATCTGGTCCATTAACAGTGTTAAACATGTTACCCAGAAATCACCATTGCAAATCTGAAATTCTGAATGACAAAATACCAAAGAAAATAACTTATTGGTTTCATTGAATCGTTTTTCTTTATTGTTTCTTCAGTGTGTAGGTTAATCATGTGCTGTTGTTCTAAATTGCTACTATTTTTTTTGCAAAAATAATACCCACCATGACAAAGATACGTACAGTATTATAGGAGTATAAATAGTTGTCGAGACATCTACTTCTTAAACTAAGGTAGTTAGCGCTGATAACTAGCTAAAGTAATTGAAGGCCAGGGCCTTAAATTGGCGTTAATGTGGCCTGCATTGAAGTTAACGTGGCCTGCTCCGTTAGACGCGAGTTTGGCATGAATAAAAAAAATAATAAAAGGCTTCAGGCCACCGGGCATTTGCCCGCCATGCCCTATGCCCAATCCAGTGGTGGCCTCAACCTCCACTGCTGTCCGTAAGAGGACAGCCCCACCCCTGTCGGACTACCAGCAGAGCATCCTTGGGGCCTTAAATACACACACCAATGAGGATGAACACTTTCTGCTGAGCCTCTTGCCTGCATTCCAGAGACTGGACAATATCACCCGCTCAAAGGTCCGCATGGGCTTTCAGAAGCATTTACACGAAGCAGAATTTGGTGACCTTTGAGCAACTCACTCACACTCACTCACTCACTCACTCACTCACTCTCACTCACTCACTCACACACTCACACACACACACACACACACACACACACACACACACACACACAATGACTGTAAATAAAATAATTTGAAAGATGCATTTCGATTTTATTGTTTTTTATTTGTTTACAACAGTAAGTTTTAGATGTTGTCTTGCCAATCGACAGCACCAGCTGGAGAGGAGAAATAGCTTGTGAAGGTCTCCCTCACAGCCTGGGCTTCTCTCGAGGCATTGCTGCCAACACGATCCAGGTGCTGGACAGCTATCTGCTCCACAGAGGATAGGGTGGGGTAGTCTTCATGTTCCTCTGTCTCCCACTTCAAAAAGTTGTGGAGGATGCAGACGGCTTTCACCACCCTCTCTGCAACCTGTGGAGACACCCCCAGAACCCTCCGGTAGAGACGCCACTTGGATGCCAGAATGCCAAATGCGCATTCCACCATCCTCCTGGCCCGAGACAGCCGGTAGTTGAATACCCTCCTCTCCCTTGGGTGGAACTGACCCGGGAAGGGTCTCATCATGTCCAAGCGCAGAGGAAACGCCTCATCTGCCACAAACACATGGGGGACCGGGCTCCGATCCTCAGCACCATGGAGAGGGACATCTGAGGGGAGCTGAAGGGTCTTGGAAAACAAGGCCTTCCCAAAGGCAGACGCAGCCAGGGCCCCTCCATCGCTGGATTTCCCATAAGCCCCGACGTCAATCACACGGTAGTGCGCATCCACCACAGCCAACAGCACAAGAGAAAAGTGCCCCTTGTAATTATAAAACAAGGATCCTGTGCTGGCTGGGGCTTGGATTTGCACATGCTTGCCGTCGATTGCGCCAAGGCAATTTGGGAAATTCCAAAGATGATTGTAACTTGCGGCAATGTCCTTCCAGTCCCTCGTAGTTGGTACTGGCATGTACTCAGCGACCAGACAGTCCCAGAGTACTTGCACTATGTGCTATATTGCTTTTAGAAAACAATTGTAAAGTCAACCAATTAACATTTCAACACGAAGTTATTGATTAAAAAAAACGTTATTTCGACATTGTTTCTCCGCAACAAAAAATAGTTCCATGCACCATGCACCCAACGCGGACTTTTCACAGCTAATAATAAATCACTCCGCGATGAACCCAGGCGTTTCATCGCGGAGTGATTTATTATTAGCTGTGAAAAGGTTCATGGAACGTCTCTCGTCCAATCAGAAACAGCTAAATAACGCGATAGAACCCAATTGTTTTAGAATAAAAATTAATCTAATCTATACGATATATTTGTATGTATTGGAAGAAACTCACCTGAGACAAATACACAGCCTTTCAGTTGGCTCGATTGCCTCCCGCCATTTCGTGTCTTTCTTCGAAATGCTTGGCCCAACCATTTGTAATAGATTTTGGAATTTACACCTACTCAGCCGAAAGTAGTCCTGGAACTGCAGGTCATCCAGACATAGCTCGCTGAATAGATGGTGGAATTCCCCATGCTGTTTTCTTTTTTCAAGAATTTTGTGCACCCAAAACTGCTTTTTCTTTTTCTTTTTCCCCTCTTCATCCCACAACGCAGCAATAGCAAGAGCTCGACGTCTGCTCCAATTCATTTTGTTTATTTGCTGGCCTGGTTGCGCACGCAGCCCTATTTATAAGGCGCACCATCACCCGGTTGCGCACGCCTGCCCGCTTAATAACAGCCTAGAACGCAGGTGTTCTAGGCTGTTATTAAGCGGGCGTTTTGGACGTTTTGGCCGCTGCACTTTGCCAAGGCGTTTCTGCCTGAAAAAAGACGCGTATGTGTATCTGAGCCCTTATAGAATTTCATCAATAATATCAGCTGCTTGCTACAAACCTGCTGTTGCCATGCCATACATTTAACTGTGATGCATCCTACAAAGTGGGTACAGCAACAGTTCTCTCAGGGAATGCAAATAATGTACCCAAACAAGCTTATATCACCTAATACATCATCCTAGTAGGGCATTTAGGCCTACATAACCTTTGAATGTCTCGAACAGACTGTACAGAACCTTTGAATGAACTTGGGAGAGGAATTTCTTATCATCAAGTAGCCCAGTCACTCTTTTTCTTACACAGAACTGTCATGTGTGCTTTTCTGCTCAGATGTCAACACATATAAACAGGGGACCCATTTGCCATACCCTTGCAAATTCCTCCTCAAGGATAGTGATTGTCATAAACATAGTTGATTTTCAAATGGCATAACTTCCTTGTCACTACTGTAACCTCTCCACAAACTTTCTGATTGGTTCAAAGGACAACCCACAGGGCAACCAAATCCTTAATTGAGGGTGTCAAGACTATTCTTTGTAGACCTCTGACCACCTGATCACACTCTTGATTAACATTTCTATAGGAGGTCAAATAATTCCATTGATAATGAACTCCATTAAGCTTTGAAACCATCACGCCACAGCATTTATCACTGATCTGATGGAATCTCCAATGCATTGAAAGCTGGCAACATTTATTAAAACTCAACTGGTCAAAAAGGTTCATTCACCAAATGATGATGTTCAGAACTGTGATGTTCCTTATCTTTTTGGTTTTCAGGAGATCCAGCCAAGTATACTTATTCTGGCCACCTGATTCATGCTCAATCTTCTGTAAAAATAGCAATAAAAAAACAGAGATATTATATTGGCCACCACTGGCTCACAGCAATCCAAACCACAACATCTAGTGGGATATCATTGAACTGATTATGTTACCGGATTGTGATGAATCATCTTTGCCTCTGCGCTGTGCTCCAGCTGAAAGATGTCGTACGGAGGAGTGATGCCATTCTTTATGGCTGCAGCTCGAATGATGGCCTCAGCCTCCTGAAACCGGCCCTGCGTGATGAGCCAGCGAGGAGACTCTGGTATATACCTGAGGAGAGCCACAACATGCTTGGGTATCAGGGATTGAAGTTATCGATGAGACTCTGGTATAAACCTGAGGGAGAGCAATGAATGTAATGCTTTCAGTTGCGACTGTGGATCCAAACGCACGACAAGACAGAGGTATGTGCAATATAATTCTTTTACTGAGATTTGTACACGTAACGGCAGTCCATAAACAAGTACACAATCAGAGTTCGTAGTTATAACAGTCCAGGGTCGGTACATAGGCAGGCAGTCGATGTTGAGGCACAGTATCCAGACAGGGGAAAGGCAGAGGCGTGATCCGTTGAACGTACGGTAGAGTTCGGTACACGGGTAGTCAGTCCAAGATGAGGCAGGGTATCCGGAAAGGGGAAAGGCAGAGACGTAATCCGTTAGGCAATCCAAGGTCGGCAACAAGAGAACAAAGAACACTGAAAAACGCTGGAACTCTAGAGACATAAAGAAACTAAGACGAACTGGCAACGAGAGACAGGGACACACAGACTATATACACACAAGGTGATGAGGGACAGGTGACAACAATCATGACTGGACAGGTGACAACAATCATGACGAGACAGACAATCAACAGAGCGGAGCACACACAAGGGTAGGGCGTGACGTGTCTGAAACGAGAGGAGAGATGAGTAAACAAACACAACACAGAACATAGCTAATGACAACACTGGGGGAACATAAACTATCTAACAGGGCGAGACTTGACAGTACCCCCCCCTCTAGGGACGGCACCTGACGTCCCAGGTTGGTCAGGGTGGAGACGATGATAATCCTGGATGAGGGACGGGTCCATGATGTGCGCATACTCCACCCAGATAAGGTGTTTGCTCCATGTGGTTGGATTCTGGGAGACTAGACAGCGTAGTCCCGTCTCCAGTTCCTGGTTCAGTCGTTCCGCTTGACCATTAGACTGGGGATGGTATCCTGACGAGAGACTGACCTTGGCACCAAGGAGAGAACAGAAAGCCTTCCAGAATTGCGAAATAAACTGCGGTCCTCGATCTGACACCACATCCCTGGGAAAACCATGTATGCGGAAAACATGGGACAATACTGCCTCCGCAGTCCCTTTGGCAGAAGGCAGTTTGGGCAGGGGGATAAAATGCACCATCTTAGAAAATCTGTCCACAACTGTTAGGACTGTGGTATTACCTTCAGAGTAAGGTAACCCAGTGACAAAGTCTAAAGAGATGTCAGACCAAGGACGTTGGGGCACAGGAAGCGGCTGAAGCAGACCCGAGGGAGGGCGGTGGGAAACCTTGTTCCGGGCACACACCGAGCGGGCCGCCACATACTCCCCGACCTCTTTCTTCATGGATGGCCACCAGAACCGTTGCCCGGCGACGAAGAGTGTTCGTCGTACTCCAGGATGACAGGAAACCAGGGAGGTGTGGGCCCAGTGGATGACCTGGGAACGAAGGAGCACAGGAACAAACAACCGGTTTGGGGGGCAGCCCTCCGGCACATGACAGTTAACAATAGCCTGTCTGACCTCCTCTTCGATTCCCCACGTGACCGCCCCTATCACACAGGATGGAGGTAGGATGTTGGAGGGGGATCTGGGAGCAGAGCTAGGATCAAACAGGCGGGAAAGTGCATCAGGTTTAACATTCTTAGAGCCAGGGCGATAAGACAGAGAGAATTTAAACCGAGTGAAAAACAGGGTCCACCTGGCCTGTCTAGAATTTAGCCGTTTAGCAGAACGGATGTATTCTAAATTTTTATGATCGGTCCACACCAGGAAAGGAACCTCTGCTCCCTCCAACCAGTGACGCCACTCCTCCAGAGCCACCTTGATGGCTAACAACTCTCTATTCCCAATATCATAATTCCTCTCAGCAGGAGAGAGCTTTCGGGAGAGGAAGGCGCAGGGATGGAGTTTGTTGTCCTTTGGTGAACGCTGAGAGAGGATGCCACCAACTCCGACATCGGAGGCGTCAACCTCAACCACAAACTGTAGGTGTGGGTCAGGAAGAGTGAGGACAGGAGCAGTAGTGAAGATTTCTTTCAGCCTCTGGAAGGCTCGTTCCGCTGAGGGAGACCACTGAAACTTATTGATAGGAGAGGTCAGAGAATGCAGGGGAGCAGCAACAGAACTGTAATTTCTTATAAATCGCCTATAAAAATTAGCGAAGCCCAGAAAGCGTTGTAATTGCTTGCGAGTAGACGGAGTAGCCCATTCTGTCACTGCACTGACCTTAGTAGGGTCCATCTCAATATTATCCTTAGAGACAATGAACCCCAGGAACGAGACGGAGGGAACATGAAACTCGCATTTCTCTGCTTTAACAAACAGCTGGTTGGCGAGAAGGCGTTGCAGAACTTGCCGGACATCACTGGGCAAAATAGGCTGGAATCCGGAGATCTTGTGTTAGGAAATTTCCAATGACAAAGCACATCTCCGGAGTAGATTTTGGTCATATCCGGACTAATTAAAAATCCGGGAAAATATTGATGATTTCTGGCTCCGGATATGTGAATGCAAGTTTCCGGAGATCTGGTGACTAGATATTTCAACTTATGAACCCCATGCACCAGAGTCCTCCTATCGCATCCATTGGATCAACGCATTCAGAGTGCTTGCTACGGGGTTTCAAGACTCACTCTTCAGGGAATTGACCGTTGGCAACATTTCGCTGAAGGTAAGATGCTATGGTGTCAGTCTGAGTAGTGTAAATTAAGATGACTATTATATCTGCTGGCTTCTTTGGTCTAAATTCAACATGTTGAGACTGTACAACTAAAGCAAGCGTGGTTTAATGTGCAGTTGGTCAAATCGTTTTAGGCTAGCTTAATAAGATAGCGAGCTAAGGTAGCTAGCAAGTCATTAACTAGGGGTTTAACGCGATATAGTTTTCGCTGTTTCGTTAGGGCTGTTTTAGCCACCCATATATACATACAGCCGCGGAAAAAATTAAGAGACCACTTCAAAATTATCAGTTTCTCTGGTTTTACTATTTATTGGTATGTGTTAAAGTAAAATGTACATTTTTGTTTTATTCTATAACCTACTGGCAACATTCCTACCAAATTTCAAATAAAAATATTGTCATTTAGATCATTTATTTGCAGAAAAATGACAATTGGTCAAAATAGCAAAAAAGATGCAGCGTCTTCAGATCTCGAATAATGCAAAGAAAACAAGCTCATATTCATTTTTAAACTGCACAATACTAATGCTTACACTTAGGAAGAGTTCAGAAATCAATATTTGGTGGAAAAACCTTGATTTGAAATCACAACTTTCATGTGTCTTGGCATGCTCTCCACCAGTCTTTCACATTGCCGTTGGGTGACTTTATGCTACTCCTGGCGCAAGAATTCAAGCAGCTCGGCTTCTTTTCATGGCTTGTGACCATCCATCTTCCTCTTGATCACATTTCAGAGGTTTTTGATGGGATTCAGGTCTCGAAATTGGGCTGGCCATGACAGGGTCCTGATCTGGTGATACTCCATCCACACCTTTACTGGCCTGGCTGTGTGGCATGGAGCATTGCCCTGCTGGAAAAAACATTTCTCAGAGTTGGGGAACATTGTCAGAGCTAAAGGAAGCAAGTTTTTCTTCCGGGACAACGTTGTACTTTGCCTGGCTGAGGTTTGTAAAAGACCATAAGGATTGAAAAAAGCGGACTGGAGGGTCTTCTAGTTCGTCTTCTCTGATGAGTCCAATTTTCAGCTTTGCCCAACACATGGTCGTCTGATGGTTAGACGGAGACCTGGAGAGGC
Organism: Sprattus sprattus; assembly: GCF_963457725.1. Classification (NCBI taxonomy): domain Eukaryota; kingdom Metazoa; phylum Chordata; class Actinopteri; order Clupeiformes; family Clupeidae; genus Sprattus; species Sprattus sprattus. The sequence goes on along the minus strand of NC_137925.1, from coordinate 35,303,223 downwards.
CTACAAGCCAGAGAGTCTTGCACCTACTGTGAAATCGGACTCATCAGAGAAGACGAACTTAGAAGAACCTCCAGTCCGCTTTTTCAATCCTTATGGTCTTTTACAAACCTCAGCCAGGCAAAGTACAACGTTGTCCCGGAAGAAAAACTTGCTTCATTTTGCTCTGACAATGTTCCCCAACTCTGAGAAGTGTTTTTTCCAGCAGGGCAATGCTCCATGCCACACAGCCAGGCCAGTAAAGGTGTGGATGGAGTACCACCAGATCAGGACCCTGTCATGGCCAGCCCAATTTCGAGACCTGAATCCCATAAAAAACCTCTGAAATGTGATCAAGAGGAAGATGGATGGTCACAAGCCATGAAAAGAAGCCGAGCTGCTTGAATTCTTGCGCCAGGAGTAGCATAAAGTCACCCAACGGCAATGTGAAAGACTGGTGGAGAGTATGCCAAGACACATGAAAGCTGTGATTTTAAATCAAGGTTATTCCACCAAATATTGATTTCTGAACTCTTCCTAAGTGTAAGCATTAGTATTGTGTAGTTTAAAAATGAATATGAGCTTGTTTTCTTTGCATTATTCGAGATCTGAAGACACTGCATCAATTTTGCTATTTTGACCAATTGTCATTTTTCTGCAAATAAATGATCTAAATGACAATATTTTTATTTGAAATTTGGTAGGAATGTTGCCAGTAGGTTATAGAATAAAACTAAAATGTACATTTTACTTTAACACATACCAATAAATAGTAAAACCAGAGAAACTGATAATTTTGAAGTGGTCTCTTAATTTTTTCCGCGGCTGTATATGTCGTTCACTAATTTGCTTGCCGGTCTTGTAAAGTTACTGTAATACATATTTTGCTAGCTTGCTAAGGGCGCTCAGTCAGAACCGTTAACAATCAGAAAAAAACAACCGGGAAATGTTGGTAGTGCTTACACACGTCAGTTTAATATTCGGAACAACCGTCATGTACTTTGTGTGGTCTATATTATAATAGCATACATATAATAATGATTGAGTAGAATATAATATTTTGTGTTGAAATGTCGCCGTTTCCAAAAGCTGGTTCTCTTGACCGGTCTTCCCATTTAATGTAGTGTCATGATACATGACATGATAGCCTGTTAGAGGGGATGGAATGTATTTTGCTAGCTTGCTAAGGGCGCTCAGTCATTCTACAGACATCCTCGGATTTGTATCATTATAGTCATACAAATAATGAATACGATAATATTTGTATTATAACTTTCATTAAATTGATTGAAAATGTACGGTAACTGTTACTGTTGTTCCGAATATTAAACCGACGAATATGTTAGCACAACCAACATTTCCCAGGTTTTGTTTGCCTGATTGTTAAGGGGAAAAACCGAAATGTTGGCAGCCCTAACATATTCGTCAGTTTAATATTCGGAATAACAGTAACCGTACATATTCAATCAATTTAATGAAAACTATACCAATATTATCGTGTTCATTATTTGTATTACTTGAATTATACAAATCCGAGGATGCCTGTAGAATTGATGTGAACAATCACCAACGATTTCTCCAAAAATGTAAACTGTATGATTTTTTTTTTTTTTTAGATTTTTCACACTTTGTGACTCTTTCTCTCTTTCTTTTTTTTCTTGCAGATTTTAAATGCAGTGGCAGTGCAAGCTCGTGGATACGCAACAAGGAATCGAGGTTTGCTTATTAAACACTATAGACTAAATCATGATTCCTTTGTAAGAAACCATGCACTTCCAGACATAGCTACTCCAAATTCTGTTCCATTGCTCTGTTTAAATCCTTGTACAGTATTCTGTTCGGTTCATGCATGATTCAGGTACAAAAAGACAGTTGTTGTGAAGAGGTGGGATTATTTGGACATAAATTTAATAGATTGAGCATCAACGTACACTTTTCCCCTCATCATGTAATTGCATTGCGCTTAAAATTAATTGATCTTCAATGCACTTATACATAGGTCTGTTTCATTCATACAAACTTTTCTAACTTATTGCCTGTGCACATTACTGTATTTTATTGTTGTTCAGTTTCAAGCCGTCTCACAATGAGGAGGTGACTCGTGCGGTCATTCAGACCCTTGTGGATTCGGGGGAGAACTGGGGAAAGGAGAGCCTAATAAGAAGTAAGATACTGTTACTGTTAAACATCTATAACTTTGCAATTATTTGGTTTTCTGTGCTTTGTAGTCAAGTTTTTTTATTGTCGGATGCACAGTACAACAGAGTCGGACTGGGCACTGAAATTCTTAGGACAGGACACCGCTCCACAACTAACATAACATAACATAACTTAGTTTTGCTGATGTTGAGAGAGAGGTTATTGTATTCTGTTTTATTCATTGGTTTGTTTCAAACAGGAGCCTGCAACAGGTACTTTGAAAACTTAAAAAGTCAGCGGAAAATGGACCTGGTGGGGAGGACAGAGGAAGTGAGGAGAAAAAAACTTCTCCGAAGCAGGCGAGAGCGGGTACGTGGCATGAAGTGAAATAAAAAAATATCACCCCATCTGAAAAGGAGTCAATTTTCATCCACACTAGGCTTTCATGTAAACTGAGTCTACTCTAGTTACTATTTGGTCTTGACGTTGCTTGACACTATGTCTCTTTCTTTTGCAGCTTTTCCAGAAACGCCTGCTGGCGGCGCGGGATCTGCTGGCACCAGAAGAACACCTGTTCTTCAAGGAGGCAGACGCCAGCTTCATGTCTGATGAGGAGAGTGATGAAGAGGACAAGCTTAAAATCAACGTCCTGCCTTCCAGGTGGAGGTGCGCTCGGCTGAGCCGCCTCACCCTGCGCGGCCAGCAGGCGCTCGAAAGCAATGGCCGGAGGGGCGGGCCATACCAGGCGGCGAGTGACAGAGGGGCCACTTCTCTACAAGGAGCCCTCCAGCCCAAAAAGAGGCCTATGTTGAGAATTAAAATAAAAAAAATTAAATAATATTGTTTTTGTTGTCATAGTGTGTAACTTAGTACCAATCAGTCATAGAGGTTATAGATGGGTCATGAATATCCTAACCGTAGTCACTTGAGCAACTTTGTTTATAGGTTAAGAAGGAGGATTTACTGTTTATATGGTAGACTTTGGCCAAATGGTGCTTCATTACAACTTCAACATGGATAATTGAAGATTAAGATTTAAAGGATATAATGTTTTATATGATAAAAGGGTTGATACATGCCGATTTATTATTTAAATACTGCAATGTTAAACATAATATACTACTTAAAACAGGCATGAGATAAATGCCAATAGACATTCGGGTCCTGAAGCTTTTTGGATCGCGCCGTGCGCGCGGCCCGAGCCATGCTGTGGGTATACGGAGTTAAACACCCACGGAAACGATGACTGTCAGGAGCGTTTCCGTGCATAATATTAGATACACGGGCGATTTCTGGTGAGTATCCGGGGTCCGGATTGGTCGCGTGTGACACAGTCCCATTCCGGAGTCAAAACATGCTCCGGATATGAGAATTGAGACTAACGTTTCCAGCGTGTTTCTGTCCGGATTTTTCCGGAAAGTCTAAATATCAGGTAGTCTCACGTTATTAAGATCTCCGGAAATAAGGCGTTTTAGCCCAGTGCATGCTGAACGTGTGTCGTCTCATCTGGAGAAAAAATGAGAATGTCATCTAGGTACACAAAAACCTCTCGGAGGACATCATTGACCAGAGCCTGGAACACAGCTGGGGCATTGGTTAATCCAAAGGGCATCACAAGGTACTCATAGTGGCCACTAGGAGTGTTGAAGGCAGTCTTCCATTCGTCCCCCTCCCTTATCCTCACCAGATGATATGCGTTTCTTAGATCCAGTTTGGTGAAGATCTTGGCGTTCCCCAACAACTCAAAAGCAGAGGACATCAAAGGGAGAGGATACCTGTTCTTGATGGTGATGTCGTTAAGCCCTCTGTAGTCAATGCAGGGACGAAGAGACTTATCCTTCTTGTCGACAAAAAAGAATCCTGCACCGGCAGGAGAAGAGGATGGACGAATGAGTCCCGTAGACAGGATTCAATGTATTTCCTCATGGTCTCTACCTCTGGTGTAGACAAGGAATACAGGCGCCCCCTAGGAGGTGAAGTACCTGGTAACAGATTAATGGCACAGTCATAAGGTCGGTGAGGAGGTAGAGCAGAGGCCCGGGTCTTATTGAAAACCTCCTTGAAGTCGAGGTAGCACGGAGGAACCCCGGAGAGATCCGGGAAGTCGGAGTCCAGCGATGCTGGTTCAGAAGTAGCAGAGCTGCCTGGAACCGCAGTGAGTCCAAGGCTGATAGGAGACAATACATCAGAAATGTGGTAGCCCTCTGAGGTAGCTACTGAAGAGGAGCAGGTGACAGAGCACCTCTTGTCCCAACCCAATATTCTCCCTGTGGACCAGTCAATGTGAGGGTTATGCTTTGACAGCCATGGGAAACCCAGAATGAGAGGGTGTGATGGAGAGTTAAGGAGATAGAAACTCAGACTCTCTGTGTGATCCTTAGAAATAGTCAATTTGATAGGACAGGTGCGGTGAGTCACCCTACACAGTAGGCGTCCATCCAGAGCGTGAGCTTCTAACGGCTTGGGAAGAGAAATTAATTCAATCTCTAATCTTTTAGCTAATCTCAAATCGATAAAACTCTCATCAGCTCCAGAGTTTACTAAAACAGGGTGAGTAACAGTCTGAGAAGGAGTTATAAGCTGTGCCTGAATAACAGGCCGAAATGAAGAAAATGTAGTGTGGCTTACCAGTGCATTCCTTACGAAAGTCTGGCTCTTTAATGGGCATGCCGAGATGAAGTGGCCCCTCTCCCCGCAGTAGATGCACTTCCCCTCACGTATCCGACGTTGGCGTTCTTCTGCAGTGAGTCTGGTCCGACCCAACTGCATAGGTTCCTCCAAATCCACGTGAGGCGCTGGTGAGCCGGCAATAGGACTGGGCCGAGCGGAAGATCTCCAGGAACCACGAGAATCAGTCGCCGGACCCCTCTGGAACAGAGGGAAGACCTGCTGCTTGGATCTCTCTCTCTCTCGCAACTTAATCCGGTTCTCGATCATGTTGACGAGGGCGATGAGGGAGTCCAGGTCTTTTGGCATCTCGAGGGCTGTCAAGTGATCCCTTATATGATCTGCTAGTCCACGCATAAAAGCGTCAAACAGGGACTCGTCATTCCAACCGCTCTCTGTTGCTAGAGTGCGAAACTCCATGGCATAAGTACTGACGCTCCTATTCCCCTGGCGTAAATCCATCAGGGATCTTGCTGCCTCTCTGCCATGAGGAAAATGGTCAAAAACTTTGCTAAGGGCCTCCGTAAACAACTGTACTGAAGCACAGATAGGGGTGTTTCTCGCCCACTCGACAGTCGCCCATTTCTCATCTCGGCCGGTAAGATAAGATATAATGTACGCGACCCGAGCGCGTTCGGTCAAAAATGATAGCGCCTGCATTTCAAAATGAAGCCCACATTGGACTAGAAAAGCCCGACAGTCACCAGACTCACCAGAAAACTTATCGGGGTGAGAGAGATGAAGTTGCTTTACATACGGCACCTGAACAGGCAGCGGAGCCGGAGCTGCGATGGGAGCTTGAGGCTGTCCGACAGGAGGAGGGTTAATCTGAGTCAACAGCTGTGCGAGCTGTGTAGACAGTAGGCCCACCTGGGTGGAAATCCCAGTCACCTCATTGCTGACATTTTGCAGAACCTCCTCGGTCTGCACGATCCTCTTTCCCTGAGTTTGCAGAGCCACACGCACCGCCTCCATGTCGGCTGGATCCATACTGGCCAGTTCGTACTGTAATGCTTTCAGTTGCGACTGTGGATCCAAACGCACGACAAGACAGAGGTATGTGCAATATAATTCTTTTACTGAGATTTGTACACGTAACGGCAGTCCATAAACAAGTACACAATCAGAGTTCGTAGTTATAACAGTCCAGGGTCGGTACACAGGCAGGCAGTCGATGTTGAGGCACAGTATCCAGACAGGGGAAAGGCAGAGGCGTGATCCGTTGAACGTACGGTAGAGTTCGGTACACGGGTAGTCAGTCCAAGATGAGGCAGGGTATCCGGAAAGGGGAAAGGCAGAGACGTAATCCGTTAGGCAATCCAAGGTCGGCAACAAGAGAACAAAGAACACTGAAAAACACTGGAACTCTAGAGACATAAAGAAACTAAGACGAACTGGCAACGAGAGACAGGGACACACAGACTATATACACACAAGGTGATGAGGGACAGGTGACAACAATCATGACTGGACAGGTGACAACAATCATGACGAGACAGACAATCAACAGAGCGGCGCACACACAAGGGTAGGGCGTGACGTGTCTGAAACGAGAGGAGAGATGAGTAAACAAACACAACACAGAACATGACAACACTGGGGGAACATAAACTATCTAACAGGGCGAGACTTGACAATGAAAGAGCTTAGAGGTACTCACAACTCACTAATGGCTCTTAAAAAAGCACCATTATTTATCTCAGGGATACATTTGGATAAAGGGTTCAGGTATCAGAACATAATACACATGGAGTGTCACGGCCAGAGATCAAACCCAGGTCTCAAGATTGACAAGCAACTGAGCTACCGGATAACATCTCTATCTTACATCTCTAACCAGGCAAAAAGTCACAGAATCTAAAAAGCTCAGAAGATGGCAGAATCCAAATCCAACAATATCCAAACAGAAAAGAAAACGGGAAGTTCCACGGATGAAAAATACAGTTAGGTCCATAAATCCAGAAAACAAAGCAGTTCAGAACCAGTCAGACAAGGGTAGTCCAAAAAGAGTTGACCAGAGGAAAAGGCAGAGTCACAAAAAACCTCCGATTCCATGCAGGGACTTCGGCTTTGGTCTGGACTTGGGTCAAATAAATCAAGGGCTACAAAGACCAAGCAGAGAGCATGACAGGAAACTGGTTGAATTACACATATACAGTGCCACTTGAAAGTATGTGAACCCCTTGAGGACTTCAGCGTTTTCTGTTGTTTTACCATGATTTATCATTTTTTTATCACCAATTTTCCATAGATGAAATGTCAGGTTTATGTTTATCATTTGCATGTAGTTGTTTAGAGGAAATTGTTTGAGAAGCTGAAAAACTACATGAAACATGGAATTAGTCCATTTCAAAAGTAAGTGAACCCCCAGCTGAATTGATAAAGTCAAGCAGGTACCAGATTCAGTGAAACTTATTTGGGTGAATAATTAGTCAATTGAGCAAACCGATCATCTGAGACATCCTTAGGGAAAGGTTTGGGCCATACAGATTAAAAGAGAGAGGAAACCAACCAAACTACTGTAGTGCCAAGGTGTACCCACACAGATCAACAATGCCGAGAGGAAACGAGATATCCGAGAACATCAGGAAGAAGGTACTGACAGCCCATCAGTCTTGGGAAAGCTATAAGACCATCTCCAAAAGATTCCAGCTCCATCCATCCATCCAAGACAAATCATTTTGAAATGGAGGGTATTCAACATGACCGCATCTCTGCCTAGAAGTGGACGCCCATCAAGACCATCACCAAGAAGCACCAGAAGAAGAATAAATCAGGTAAAAGTCAACCCACACATCACCTCTAAAGAGTTTCGGACCTCTCTGGCAGCATCTGGGGTAAATGTACATGGGTCTACAATCAGACGAAAATTGTTGGTTTTGATCGTGACAAAATAATTCTATCTCGGACTCATCTGTTTAAAGAAGGGACTTCCAGAAGGCCTTTGGTTTATCCAAGTGCTCTCGGGCAAAGTTGAAACGGGCAGTTTTGTTCTTTCTTGAGAGCAGAGGCTTCCTTCTAGCAACCCGATCATGAATGTCATGTCTATTCAATTTTCGTCTGATTGTAGACCCATGTACATTTACCCCAGATGCTGCCAGAGAGGTCTGAAACTCTTTAGAGGTGATGTGTGGGTTGACTTTTACCTGATTTATTCTTCTTCTGGTGCTTCTTGGTGATGGTCTTGATGGGCGTCCACTTCTAGGCAGAGATGCGGCCATGTTGAATGCCCTCCATTTCTAAATTATTTGTCTTGGATGGATGGATGGAGCTGGAATCTTTTGGAGATGGTCTTATAGCTTTCCCAAGACTGATGGGCTGTCAGAACCTTCTTCCTGATGTTCTCGGATATCTCGTTTCCTTTCGGCATTGTTGATCTGTGTGGGTACACCTTGGCACTACAGTAGTTTGGTTGGTTTCCTCCCTCTTTTAATCTGTGTTGCCCAAACCTTTCCCTAAGGATGTCTCAGATGATCGGTTTGCTTAATTGACTAATTAAGCACCCAAATAAGTTTCACTGAATCTGTTACCTGCTTGACTTTACAAATTCAGCTGGGGGTTCACTTACTTTTGAAATGGACTAATTCCATGTTTCATGTAGTCTTTTGGCTACTCAAACAATTCCCTCTAAAAAAAGTACATGCAAATGATAAACATAAACCTGACATTCCTTCTATGGAAAATTGGTGATGGAAAAAAATGAAAAATCATGGTAAAACAACAGAAAACTCCTAAGTGGTCAAGGGGTTCACATACTTTAAAGTGGCACTGTACAATGATTAAATCATGTCATGTGACGCTGATAATGACACTGAGGTGAGGTGAACAACAAGAAGGTGACCAAATAAGTCCAAATAAGTCCAAAACCATGACACAGAGTTGGTAATATGGGTGTGATGCAATGCATAGTTCAACAACATATGCAATATAAATACAAACAGTACATTTGATAATCGAGAGTTTCAGGAAGCTGTACAAATTACGTGTACTATGGAAGTACTCTTTAAGTAACTGAACTTCATAATGCACATTCATATAGTATGTGTGTGTGTTTGTGTGTATAAACTTACCACCACAGGGGAATATAAAGAAATCCCAGGAGAGACAGTGCTAACTGTAGGGTCCTCCAGCTCCGGATGAAGTATGCAAAGAGTGGCAGAATGGCGTAGCCAATGGCGTAGCATGAACAGACTCCCAGAATTCCAAAGCTCATGCGGGAGGACTTACTGAGGAGCTCTGCACCTGACAGTGGTAGAAATTTAATTTAGGCAGGTATTAAAGGACGTTGTATCATATTAATAAATAATACATTTCTCAAGCATTCCCAGAAGGCAAAACATGATGAATGAGACCAATACAGACATGACAGTTTAACCAACCAAGTATGAAGGCAGTACAGTAATTGGCAACGCCCATCATTCCCACAAAAAAGTACACCACACAGAACATTTCCCAACTGTTGGAGGCGGTCAGGACCAAGCTGAAGACCGTCAGCAAGGCCTTGCTGGAAAAGAAGGTGAGCTTCCTGCCATACCTGAGGAGGAATGTCAAATGAGAAATAAATTGCAGGTCTTTAATCATTGACTGCTTACAGATACAACCCCAAATCAGAAAAAGTTGGGAGAGTATTACAGTGATTTGTAAATTCTCTTAAAAATTACATTGAAAACAATACAACAGCACATTATTTGATGTATTACCTCATGAATTAAATATTTTTTTCAAAATAAACACTGTTCGTTTTTCCTGCTACATATTTCCCAAAAAAGTTGGGACAGTAAAGCATTGACCACTTTGTTATGTTGCCATTACTTTTCCAACACTTAAGAGATTTAGGGACTGAAGACAAGTGATGAAGCGTTTCAGTTGAAACTTTGTCCCATTCTTCCTGCAAACAAGTCTTAATTAAGGTGTGTAATGGTACGGGGTCTTCGTTGTCGCATTTTGTGTTAAAATGTGTCACACATATTCCACAAGTCAGGACTGCAGGCAGGCCAGTCCAGCACCCACATACTCTTCTTTCTCAGTCATGCCTTTGAAATGAGAAGAATGCAGTTTTGTATTTTCTTGTTGAAATATGCATGGGCATCCCTGGAAAAGATGTCCTATTGAAGGCAGCATATGTTGCTCCAAAAGCCCTATGTACTTTTTGGCATTAATAGTGCCATCACAGAAGTTTAAGTTACCTTAACCAAGGGCACTGACACAACGCCATACCATGACAGACCCTGCCTTTTGGACTTGTTGCTGGTAACAGTCTGGATGGTCCCTTTTCTTCTTTGGACTTGATCACATGACGTCCATTTCTTCCCAAAAAAGACCTGATTTGTGTGACCTCAATACATGTTTCAACTGTGTGATGGTCCATCCCAGAAGCCTCTGTGCCCAGAGAAGTCAACGGCGCTTCTTGACACGGTTAACATAAGGTTTCCTTTTGGCACAGTAAAATGGCATTTGTGGATGTAACTACATATTGTAGTGCTTGACAAAGGTTTGCAAAAGTAATTCTGAGTCAATGTGGTTATATCACTTATTGATGAATGACGGTAACATCTATCTATAAATCCAGGAATCTCTGTGTGGGTGTCAGTCTGTCTAGGGCGTATCTCACTGACGGTAGTTACGTTAGTTATGAGATTTCGCATGTAGCTTACGCATGTCATGAACCTATGCATCCTTGATTTTGAAGATTTTTGAATGTATAGTTTGCGAGATATTTGTATTTTACCGTTTCCCGTAGGAAACAATGGGTTATCGTTTCCCGTCCCGTCTGCACTATGGGTAGTGACGTCACAATCAAACAATATACGCATAGTAACTATCCTGCCTTCACTCAAAGTTCAGAATACCGTTGGATACGAGGAGGTCCGCATTCAAATTCTTCTTGGTGAACAGATACAGACTTTTGCTCAGGTAATCTTAAGACAGTGATTGATTTGATCTATTCGTTTATTTTTAAGCTTCTTTATATTAAGTTTCAAAGTAATGTAGCTTACGCATGTCATGAACCTGTGCATCCTTGATTTTGAAGATTTTTGAATTCATAGTTCGCGAGATATTTGTATTTTACCGTTTGTCGTAGCCTACGGTGCAAACCCATGTCACCGTTGTAGCGATGTAGTCTACTCCACTCTTGCGTTGTGATTTTGATTGGCACCCAGCCTTTTATTCATACACTCTGACAGGTTTAATGAACACAGAGCAAAGGCGATCACACACAGTATCTTCCGAATGACAGCCTCTCCCAGCCAGGGTAAATGCAAACTGAGGTTTATAATATTGCAATAATGAGAAAACGAAGTACAAACGAATTACAACAGATACATCGGGACACTTTTTTGTGAATGATGTCATAGTCATAGAACAGTCGTCGTCATAGATGTTACCCCCTACGGGCACTGCACTAGTTTCAATAAATTCAGCAACTCACACATTTGTTGGGAAACTGGCGATCCTCTGCCCATCTTTGCTCCTAAAGGACTAGGCCTTTCCTGGATTCTGCTTTTGTACCAAATCTTGATTAGACTGACCTTGACATTACTTGTTTCTAATTACATCATTATTTAATTATTCTACCTCATTACTACCCCTAAATTGCCCCACGTCCCAACTTTTTTGGGAATGTGTTGCAGGCCTGGATGGCAGGAATGGATGTATGTATATCTATAAAAATAAAATGAAATTGACCAGACAAAACATGAAATATTGTTCATACTGTTCATACATAAGTGTCCATACTGTCTGCAATGAATTACAAGTCAAGGTAAATGTATAAATCACTGCTTTCTTTTTTATTTGTGTTTTCCATACTGTCCCAACTTTTCTGATTTGGGGTTGTAGATCCAACTTACTGTAGTTTTCCAAATAACTAGTACTTATTCCAGAGCAATTAATTTATAACCATTTATTGTTCTTCTAGAAGCATCATAGAAGTTAGACTGAATGTTACCTCAGTCAGTGACTGCAGACTCACTAATATGGGGATGCTCTTTCTACCCTGCTTATAGGTATATTCTGTTAAATCTTTAAACAGGTTGTCAAAACCCCTGGGATTTGAAAGGACATTCAAATGAAGCAAACTGACATTAATAAGGTTTAAATCTAAACCTTGTATGGTTTTTAAGCACTTCTGGATACTGAAGAGAGGATATTGTAAGAGAAATCCTACATTTGTAAATCTAACTGAAACTAATGCTGAACATATGCTGTAGTTATGGCAGCATATCTCACATTTGGTCGAAGTATGGAGTGTTTTGGTTGATTGGTAGTTGTAGTGCATTTTGCACCAACAGTTAACTGATGTGCTGAGGTGTGTTCCTTTAAAAACCCACTGTGTGATGAGTTTTGAAAAAGTGGACATGGTAATGAGACAAGTGTGAAAATGATCAGAATAAATGAATGGCATTTATGAGTGACCTTCTTGTTTTCACAGATTCAAAGGAGATGAAACATTGTTTCCTGGATTTGTTCGATACCTGTCTGATGTGATGCCTGAACAAAATGATCCTGCCAGCACTCCAAGGAAAAATACAGTTAGGGTAAAGGGAGCTTTCCAAGCGTCATCGCACACCAGATTCCACTGTGGAAAAATATCGGGAAAATATCAGTTTACAGAAATGGCCACTAAGAATACTATATCCAGCAAAAACAATCAAATGTAATATACAATGTAATCCCATGGGCCAAGCCCCTACAAGTAAGATGCAAGTAGGCCATTTGTTTTCACCACTGACTCAGGCTAATAATGTTATTATCAGTGTCTGACAACATGGAGCGGATCCCTACGGAGATAGTCCTGTGTCTGTTTATTACTTTCCATTTCTTTTGGATTACCTCTATGCCAAATGTGCAAATGAAGACAACAGATAGAGAACTCAATAAGATGGCTTTTACCTAAGCGTATTCTGTAAGTCAACAGCACAGGGCTGGACTGGGGACATTTTTCAGGCCGGGCATTTTTAACCAAGAGCAGGCCACCACCAGGTATTGACGGGGAAAAATGTAAGCGCGCTGTGTGACAGCATGGGTTTTTTCCACAACTGCTTTTGACATGCGTACCCCTTAAGCCTTTTTGTCACACCATGAGTACCCCTTCACTCATGCAGTGACTATGCTGCACACATTCGTTAATTTATCCACATACCCCCTGCAGTTTGCTTGCGCACCTCAGGTGGTATGTACCACTTACCCCTTGTTGGGAATCACTGACTTAAACGATCAATGTGCACTAGGAGACACAAACATTTTAACACTATGAGAAGCTTTATGAAAAGTTCTCCCAAAATACTGTTATCGTAGGCTTATCAAAAGTATGATCTATTGACTGTAGGTCACATTACTATTTAGACATGTCATTTCTTTCAACCTTGTTACTTAAATTTAAGTAAAGGAATTATATTAAAACATATTAATTAACTTAATCTGATCCACTATGAGTGTTTCAAGTCAGCGTATTATTTTACCTCATCACAAAAGCAGCCTTTACATCATATCGCTCTTCTCGACTACCCTGTCAATGATGACATCTGTACAGTGGCGTAACGTGGTTACGACGGGCCCCGGTGCACGCTATTTTGAGGGGCCCTATAGTTACTTTGGCGTTCCCTATTACGCTAAACAAAGATGTTTGTAATCGATATGATTGTGACAGGTGTGTACACAAAGAACGAAATCTTGTTTAACTCGTTAGAAATGGTCAGAAAGTATCCTAGATAGCACTGTTTACGATAACCCTGATCTTAAAAATGACAGACGTCCCACATAACGTAATTAACTAATTTATTAAGAGGAACAGCAAACAATGTATTAACAATATTTACAAGAAGAAGTTTCAATAGGATATTTAAATTGTGTATAGAAGCAACGCAGACACGATGAAACTAACTAAATTATTAAACACAGACACACACGTTCTGTTTTCCATCCTCCTGGCCATGGTGCGGTCACGGATGGCCCGACACCTCTCACACTCAAAGTCCTCTTGCTCTTTGAAAGTAGACAGGACGCGCTCCGACTCGCGGTAACGTAAACACAGGGTCAAAGTGTGCTAAAGCGTTCTTAAAACACGGATGACAAGCGACACACCTGCTTTACCCACATCTGAAAAACACATAATGAAACGGGTGCTCCACTGCGACTTGTTAAAGGGGGCATGGCAGCCCATCAAATACCCTTGTACTACTCACCTATTTGAATGGCATTCGACGAGCCTTGCGTGCTAGCAGGAGGGTCGTGCTAGCAGCAGGGTCGTCCGTAGCACTAGCAGACTCCACGGACTGGCGAACGTTTGTTGAAAAATCAAAATAATCTAATTTGGGTAGCTTTGCCACCTTCTCCTGCAGCTCGTTTCTCTCTTGCCTTTTCTTACTGTCACTTTTGTGTTTATAAGACATTTTCAATAGACTCGTGTAGTGTAGCCTTCACAATAGGGTATAGCAGTCTTGCTCCTTTGCTATTGACAGTTAGCAGCCTTAATGTCACTCTGTTACCTTTCTCGCGAGACGAATATTTAAATGATCTGGTCCATTAACAGTGTTAAACATGTTACCCAGAAATCCCCATTGCAAATCTGAAATTCTGAATGACAAAATACCAAAGAAAATAACTTATTCGTTTCATTGAATCGTTTTTCTTTATTGTTTCTTCAGTGTGTAGGTTAATCATGTGCTGTTGTTCTAAATTGCTACTATTTTTTTTGCAAAAATAATACACACCATGACAAAGATACGTACGGTATTATAGTATAAATAGTTGTCGAGACATCTACTTCTTAAACTAAGGTAGTTAGCGCTGATAACTTTAGCTAAAGTAATTGAAGGCCAGGGCCCGCGGGCAGATCTGCCTGTTTAACTTAAATTGGAGTTAATGTGGCCTGCATTGAAGTTAACGTGGCCTGCTCCGTTAGACGCGAGTTTGGCATGAATAAAACAAAATAATAAAAGGCTTCAGGCCACCGGGCATTTGCCCGCCATGCCCTATGCCCAATCCAGCGGTGCAACAGCACAATGTAACCTTAGAAAAGAAAATGAGGATACCAAGTTTAAAAAATTAAACCTGCCCTTTACTCTTTACTGTTTTTTAAAGAAAAAACTGCTTGTCATTATGCACATTTAGCATACAGACCTACAATGAAAGTGCACAACACCACAGTTTACGAAGCATAGGCTAATTAAAAAATTGAGTCAGCCTCTTTTACAAGATGTGTGTTCTTTTTTTGTTGTTACAACATAGATTTTGAACATCCACAGTATTTTAATGAATCATGTGTCCACTTAGATGTGTCCACTTTAAGTTCATGTCAAAGAGTAGAAAACCTTAAAGTAAATATTGACCGTAGGCCTGCGGGTTCTAAATTAAAATATAGGGGTGAACCTACACAGTAGTAAAGTATAGTAGTATAGTTTAAATATGTTGTTTGAGTGTTGTAGTGATAGTCGCGGTAACAGTGCATATTTTACTTACTTACTTACTTACTTATTATCTAGTCAAACCTGCTTTGTGAATAAACAGATAGTTACTCACAATTAAACAATTAAACTGCCACAAACATATTTCGTTCAGGGGCTTGTGTTTTATATACACACGATCATCCTAGTTAGATTGATTAGAAACGAGAGGTCATTTAACCTCGCAGCCTCACCTCAGTTACAATGGTGGACACGTATCTCTCCTTGCTGAACACCCAGCCATCCAGACAGCCCTCTGTGTCATTACTGAACACAGCATCAGAGTCCCCCTGTTCAGTGTAGCGTCTGCAGCGACTCAGGATGATCTCTCCTTTCACTTCCTCAGTTGGGATGGACAGATTGTAGCCCAGTCCTCCATAGCTACTGTTCAAGAATGGAAGCCTGCAGTGGTGAGGAGGAATGTCAGCCAGGAAAACCATGGATAATGCCACATACCCACTGGGGATAGCATTGAGGCTCAGGAGGATGTAAATGAGTCTTTGAAAAGGCCCCCACTCCCCTAAAATTGCAATTATTTCTTCATAATCCCTCATCGTGTAATTTTAATGAAAAGAATTTAAAGGCATCAGAAGCACACCATGCGTGTGGAATTTCTTTGACAGAGACTAAGACCACTCGACTATAAAACCTTTGCCCACAAGTATGGGAAGAGACAAGGGGTGGAGTTTTTACTGGGTTCAAAATGATCATCTAGATAAGACCTTCACACATTCTGCCCTCTGGTCATGAAACTATTGGCTATTACACGGAAACCAACGTAATGGCAATAATATGAACGTATGCATCCAAATAATGCTAAGCATGGGATATTACAGGCATGTACATGTACATGTAAAAAGATTCACAATCCTGTTTACAGTCTAAAGTAGATTTTCAAGGTGCTTTATCTGTCCAAGAAGTATTTACAAAAGTCTTGTTGAGTTTTGTGGAATGCTGGCTGTGAATGAACTTTTGTCATTGTGTAGAATATAGGAGATTGTAATTTGAGATAGCAATATCTGGTTCTCAAAAGGCTCCCATAACATTCAGACCACAGAGCCAGAGAGAAAGCGGAATAACTGAAACGTCTGGAACAGGAAAATCCAGTTGATCTATCTTTATAAGTTTTTTTAGTTGGCAGTTCATACCTGAATGAAAAGAGACTTATTAATGTAAGGCATTCGTTTATGAGAGCAATCCGACCACTTCAATGTTAATTCGTTCATGGTTTGTGCAGTTTACCGTAGGCAACACTCTTCTCATCCTGAACCTCACTGCTAACGGCTCACTACATTATGTAACTAATATTAGTTAATACTTGATTGGTGTTAACTTCTCCTGAAGCAATGTTCACAGACCCCATTGCAGGCCAAAGGTACATCCCCTAAATACAGCTGTATTTGGATGACCCCAGTTAGTAAGATGTGCACACTGGTGACACAGACTACACAGAGATACACACACACAGGCACACAGAGATTAGACATTTACATAGTGAGACAATACAAGAAGGGGCACAAGCAAATACTCTTTCTACAGCCATTTTGTGTAGCATTACACTGAGACCATAATGTAGGTCTTTGTGTCTAATGTTTGACAGGAGAATATGAGTGTCCATAAAACAACGGACTGGTTGAATAATAAACACACACAAAAATTACTGAATGTCTTGAATCTTGTTTGTTTTTAAGACACCCTTTCAACTGATTACAATTCAGTCTTTGATAATTGATTGTCTTAACAGTTACATAGTATTTTTTGGCCCTTACGATGAATAATGCATGTCTGTTCATTGGTTACAGAGGACTGGATACACAGCTGGTCCCAACTGAAATGTGCTCAGTCTACTCAGGACAGCCTTCACCTCAGCTGTCTGGACTCTGATCTTTGGTAATCACCTGAGAAGACACAAGCCCCACTACCCATCCCCCTTTCTAGCACATAATCACTCCATGTGGAAATAGATGAGTGCAAAAACAACCAAGGAATTTGATCTACGGTTTATATTTCCCAACTTTTCATATTATGGAGGTTTGCTCAGTGAACAAGTGCCACTTGTTTCTGTGACAGACTGACACTACGGCAGCAAGAGCATTTTTAGCTAACTAGTTAGCATTAGACAGAAGATATAGTGGATCTTTTGTCAAATTAGCTTTGGCAGATTAGGTCAAGAAGTCATCTTTTTTGTGTGGTGTGTGAGATGTTCCTTGTGGTGTGTGAGACGTTCCTTGTGGTGTGTGAGACGTTGTGAGGAAGAAGCTGATAGCTGGGTTCATGGCTGTTGATGGGAGTGTTAGGTCATGAGTTTGTGAGACTGCTTTTGAAGTTAGGTTGTAATGGAATATTAATAAGCACGCTAAAGTTGAAGAATGGACCGGAGGCAGAGTCAGTTTTCTGGAGGTTGTATTTCAGCGTGGAGACCCCTCTCAGCTGTTGGTTCAAGAAAGGTCTAACCTGATAGCAGAATGCTATCGCATTTTATACATTCAGGTTACATTACAAAGGGAGAGGGGAGGGCCACGCCCTTTACGTGAGAGAAGGGGGGGGGGGGGTACAGTGAAAGGGTTCACCTATGGGGGGATGGGGATGCCAGGACACAAGGCCTCTAGCAGGAAGAGGGGGAGGGGGGGGTCACATGTCATTTGCATTTGGATCTCAGTGAGACAGACCTAGTACACATTTAGAGTGAGTTGTAGATACAGAGCAGTACACGTTTACCTATAATAATAACAATAATTCCAGTTCCATCATTCCCCCATTTGAGCATATATATGCTCACACAATAATAACCAGGCAACAGCCAATCAGGGCAGGACACATCGAAATATGTTACAGATAGGGATGATACAAATTAACAGTGGAATATCTATTTTGCAGTTCCATCAGTAGTTATCTTGTGAACACCCAGAGCCCACATGCAGAGTCCTTCTGCCATGTATTCTGGGTGGGTAGTCTCTACCATGGCAAGACGTGCTGAATCAGGAACACCAAGCACGTGGATGGCCAGTTGATGAGTTCAGGTTTCCATTGTGGTCACAGGGTTGTCAATAGTCCTTTTGTTTAGGCTGAGTGTGTGTAACTCTGAGGAGAGCTGGACAGTCCATGACCTCAGCCAAAAACGCCCCGGGACACAGGGAGGTTCTTAGATAGGGTGTGTTGATGTCTGCAGATGGGCAGGGGAGGGGTAATCTTCTCCTCGGAATTGAAGTGAATTGGGTAATCTCAGGGTCCTGAAATTCTTGGCTTCGGGTACTTATCAAGTCTCACATGAGAAACCAACAATAGCATGAGGTGTTTGGAGAACATTCAAGCATTTGCACTTGACTGGGATATGGGGGAGGGGGAGGGGTGTTTGGTAAGAGGTAATGCGAGACTACTTCATGAGTGAAGGCACATGGCATGGTAAAATAAAATGGAAAGACAAATAGCACAAGACTTTGACAAAATAAAATAAAAAGGAATACAGGTGGGACAAACAAAAGACAACATAAAATAGTGCAGATAAGTCACAACAAGCCTTCAAATCCCCTATATGATAGCTTGGAAGCTATCACCTTTGAAAAGTAAATAGAAGTTAAAGCAAGGCATTGTCAGCCTTAAATCATACCAGACAATAAACAAAGCAGTCAAAAGTCATATACCAGACAAAAAACAAAGCAGTCAAAAGTCATATAAACAAAACAGTCAAAAGTATGTCATTCTATATTCTCACTCAGTCAGTGAGTGGCATTGAGTCGTGTAAAGTCCATTCATTCATCGGCTGGCCAGCCCACACATACACACATGTACACACACGCGCGCTTGCGCAGTTGTTCGCTCAGAACACGCGTTTGACTGACTCGCAGGGAAACAAAGACAAGAGAAGTTAATAATCTGGTTAGAACATGTATGCAACACAGAGAGTTAGCAGAAGTCTGCTTCCTAACTACTCAATGGCATGATTTGACTATCAGACAGCGACAGCCCATTTGAACAGCAAGCTTGTTTGCTTTTACTTAAAAGGGGCCTTCCAACCTATTGTGGGCCCAGCTAATGTGTCTATACATTTACGTATGTTTTTCCGAAAAGGCATCGTATTCCCATGTACCTTAAACATATACACCCAGGATGAAGGCTTTGTTAAAAGTCTTCGCTCCTCTCCTGCTAACTGGCAAAGGTTAGATCAATTTAGACAATGGGCTAGATGGTGCTGTTTGAGTAGCTACTGATAGTCAAGGCTGCCCACTTTAAGAACAAAGACAACACAGATTGACGCACACAGGTTTACACAATGAACATGAAATAAGGGGCCGACAAACATATAGCACGCTGAAACAAACCAACTGAAACTGACTCGTCCTGGTCCTTATAATGAATAGTATAAGTCAATTATAGCGAACTTTTTCTATATGCAGAGGTTTCTTTGATGTGAGAGGTCCCTATTTCATCCGAACAGGTTCAAGTTAGCTATCCCGGTTTTAGAGCGTTCACGATGGTAGACTTCTAAGTCTGCACAGCGTTACAAACAAAGTCCACCGCTGCTCTTGGACGCACTAGTGTTGTCTAATCACATACGCCACTTAAACAAGTCCAACGCGGTGTTGTTTTAAAAACCCGCGTCTGAAAGCTTGTTCTGAGTATATATATTGGGACTAATCTTGAATTCCGAGGCCTTTACGCTGTTCGCTGCAGCGCCGGGTATATATATATAAACTACTTTACAAATGGTGTCTCTGTCTCACTCTCTCTCTTCCTCGCACACAGTCTCTCACTTCACACACACAATTTTCTCTGTCTCTCACTCTCCAAAATTCTGCACATAGAATTAGCGTAATTCGCTTACCCGTCTCCGTTCAAAGTTTTTGAAGCGTCGGCTTGTATTATCTGCTGTTTCATAGAGTTAATAACTCTCCGGGACGAAGGACCATCTAATGGAATATTAAAAGCACGCTAAAGTTGAAGAATGGACCGGAGGCAGAGTCAGTTCTCTGGAGGTTGTATTTCAGCGTGGAGACCCCTCTCAGCTGTTGGTTCAAGAAAGGTCTAACCTGATAGCAGAATGCTATCGCATTTTATACATTCAGGTTACATTACAAAGGGAGAGGGGAGGGCCACACCCTTTACGTGAGAGAAGGGGGGGGGGGGGGGTACAGTGAAAGGGTTCACCTATGGGGGGATGGGGATGCCAGGACACAAGGCCTCTAGCAGGAAGAGGGGGAGGGGGGGGGGTCACATGTCATTTGCATTTGGATCTCAGTGAGACAGACCTAGTACACATTTAGAGTGAGTTGTAGATACTGAGCAGTACATGTTTACCTATAATAATAACAATAATTCCAGTTCCATCAGTTGTATATTCTGGGAAGGTGATCCTCTGCTCCCCTTGGTGAAACAGCAGGTAAAAAGAGATTGAGAGAGCGAGTGTGTGCATGTGCAGGGGCGGAGCTGATGAACGGGCAAACCGGGCAGTTGCCCAGGGCCTCGGCCACCAGGGGGGCCTCGTCGTATTACCGATATTTTTTATTTTTTTGCTAATTAAAATTAATCACTTGTCATTGCAAAATAATGACAATTCATAATAAGCATGAAAAATTATTATTTTCTTTTCAGTATCAGCTTAAAATGTATCTTAATTCCATCATGGAACAAATTATTCCAGGTCACGTGACTTTTCTGTCACTGACAATTTTTCGTGTGGTGACGTTTGTGGTTGCAAAGTTAAGCGTGAAACGTTTTTTAAGTGGCAGCGAGAAAAGAAAGAGGAAAGGGCAGGATGAGAAGTTCAGGGAGAAATAAGTTTACCTAAGGTAACACACAATTTCCAATCAAGGAATTCGTCCGTGGAAGTGGAAGAAATATCTGATAATGTGTCGAGTTCATCTGATAATGTTTCAAGTGCTGCTAAGCCAAGTTTAGCGATTGCTAGCAGCAGCAGCAGACACACAGCTTGAAGTGACACCAACTAGCTCTGCCTGCCTTGCTCCTACAAACGGTGAGCCATCATGTACCACAGCTGCCCATATCAGAGACACTGTCACACCCGCACTGACGACACGCATGATACTGCCATGGTCATGAACACAGCTCAAGCACACCTGGCTGATAACAACAGCAGTGATGTCAACAATGTGAGTAACATCAATGGTGGTGATACAGTGATTAGTGAAGACCCCTATGGCGTGACAAATTAACAGATAGAGAGAGAATTGAAATGGTTAAAACAGTACCTGTACAAATTTGGAAGTTTCAGTTGAAAACATTCAGTAACAGAACTATACAGCATTAATCAAATGTTTTAACATTGTTTTGATAAAGTAATACAAAAGTTACCCTACACTGCACTCAAAACCCTCATAATTCAGATAATTTACAACTGTTTAATTGTTAAAGTCATATACTCACAATAAATGTCAGTTCCACATAACATGAAAACGATTTCTTTTTTTTGGGGGGGGGGGGGGGGGGGGGGGGCTCAACATTGTTCTTTGCCCAGGGCCTCCAATTTGCTAAAACCGCCCCTGTGTAGGTGTGTGTGTGGTTGAAAAAGCTGTTGAAAAAAAAGAAGCTGGATAGCAAAAGGTGATCATAAAGGCGATGTGGCCAAAGTGTTGGAGCCGGGTCTCTTGACAGACGTCCGTGGTGGTGAACCTTCCGTTCACTGTGAAGTGGATCCATCCATTGCCCAACACGCATACACACACATGGAGGAGGAGAGAGAGAGAGCACGAGGGTAGCCTGTGCTGGAAGAGTGGTGGTGTGGTGTGTGTGTGTGTGAGTGTGTGTGTGTGTGTCTATGTGTGTGTGTCTGTGTGTGTGTGTGTCTGTGTGTCTCTCTATGTGTGTGTCTGTGTCTGAGAGGGAGAGGTGTTTTGGGGAGGGACCTTTGTTTTGTTTATATAGATGGTATAAGAAGAATTTTTGGTTACCAAAGAATGTTCTCTTTTTTTTCCGTAACTTCATGCTTGATAGCCTTAAGCGCACACACAAGGAAAGGAATGTGTCTAAAATGGTAGAAGAAAGAAGAAGATAATAGAATACTATTTCTAAAATAATGATAGTGTTTTTTTTGTGCTGATCATCAGTGAATAGATATTGAAATATGAAACTGTATTATATCCTATCAGGTTGTTCCACAACCACCATACTGATGTAAGGCTCTTAGTGGCAGAGAATCCTTGGACTGTAAAACACAGATGGCCTTCTAGTTACAACTGCTATGCAATAATTAGGTGTGGGTCAGTTGTGAACAGATTATGCCTCTGATATCTTTGTCATGTTATTGGTTCATTTGAATGGTCTCAGTCCTGCAGCTGAATAGGGCCTCGTTTCCCGATAACGACGTATTTTAATGACCTACGTGGATTTTGGCGACATAGTAGACTCAATAACACTTTCTATTTACGAGCGTTTCCCGAACATCATCTTAAAGTCAGGTGCACAAGCGCCACTTGCACAAGTTCTTAAGTATCTCTTAGGGTGGAGGTCGCCTGTTCATCGATGTCAGACGAGTCGATTTTCTCACTCTCACTTGTGTATACATGGGTTTCTCGGCTACGTCATCACTGGTTGCGTGCGCAATCTCGAAAGAAATTAAGAAGCAAGATAACGTTGAAGTGGATGAGAAAGCTGTGGAGGAAGGCAACATGACAGGGAGTTGTTGTGTGGTGAACTGCTCTAACAGAGTTGGTAAGATGTTCAGTATACCTAGGAGGAAGCATCCGTTTGCCAGGAAAAATAAAATATCAAATCAAATCAAATATAGAAAAAGGCTCAACAATGTACAAGGTTACGTTTGGGAATATGTTGAGGGTGTGTGCAAGCATTCATGGCAACAGAATAGGGAACGGTAGGCTAAATAAGTAATAAACAATACATTTAAACTGGGCCTTCTGTATTCCTTTGTATTAGGGTAGATGGCTTTCTGCCGCGGATTTGCGCGCGCAGCCTTCAATGTTTGTATACAAGAAACCCATGTATAGGCTCATGAATGAAGTTCCAATATAACAAGTGTCGACATAAGAACAATACCTCAATAAATATATATAGGCTAGCGGGTGCCACCCTCTTGATTGATTTCCAGCCCGGCTACACAGTCAGAAAAGCCATCTCCTTAGTTCAATAACATATTATTTTGTATAATCTTTATTTTCAAATACTCAATATTCTTTATTTCTATTTTGATGGGAATAGGCAGGTGAAACAATGACATTCTCATGATGTGCTATACACAGAAACATCGTTTGGATTTCTTCTATAATAGGCCGAACGACGCCCCTGGTGGATTGCATCGCTAAGTGTGAAGTTACTACTGGTCCTGACCACACGTAGAATTCTTCTCAACGAAAGATAAACTTAAGATAAGTGTGGCGTCGGGAAACCGTTCTGCAACGTAGGATCCCTCTTACGACCGATTTCAAGTCCTTTTTCGCGTTCAGGAAACGAGGCCTAGATTAGTTTAACATAGATCTCAGAAACATAGGAATTCTGGTCTCTGTCGGCTGCAGGCAACTCCCCTCTAGAGGTGATAAACACCTCTATTCGTCCTCTCTGTGGGATCCCTATCAGTGTAATCACCAAATTCCATGTGACTAATTATTAAACACTGCTAACGCTATACATGAATGTTTGTACACACAGAAAAAGGATCAACAACCAGTTGTGTACTATATTTCCCTTCATGTAATGTCTGTAAATTAACAAAGAATTGATTGTTCAAATCCTTGATTGTGATTGGCTAAAAGCCGTTGTAAAATTCAGCATAACCTTACAAGTTGTCCTTATAACATTCTATGATAACATTCCATATTACCTTACCTGTTCTAAAATCAGCGCAAACCACGGCCTCTTGGGGCTTATGGCTTAAATACTTCAGGACTCCATTTAAGTGTTCCTCAGTCCAGTATTTAATTGTGAATTGCATTGACATATGATGCAAAGTAATGTGGCATTACAATTAATACACAGCTGAGGGTGCATGTCATTAACAGGAGCTCATCTGAAAAGCAAGAAACATATTGGCTCAAAAGCCAATCAATATACACCGCTCCCCTCTGTGTTGGCTGGAATGGTATAAGGATCAGTATAAGACACTTGAACTCTGGAGTTTGTATAGGCACCCCCAGAATGGACAGCTAGAGGACTTTGAGAAGAATTTCACAGAATTTGACAAAAAGTGTATTAAAAGAATGGCAGACTGCATCTCTCAGGGACCCAAAGGCATTACGGTGCCACCCCCATTGTAACTGAATGAGACACTTACATATAGTTGCAGTACAACAAAGCATTTGGGTAACCAAACCCAGGGATTTTGGACTAACCAGGAGCAAGGACGTGCCTATGGTGGTTACGGCCCTATTCAAACTGACTGCACTGTCTTTAACAGTGACGTGCGGTGAGGTTCGCAGCTGGTGAGGCACAGAAACCGGAAGTGATTGCGTCATTCCGATCTCTAGTTGTTTTAAAAAAATAGGAATGTATACATCATACATGCTTATGGTTTAAAAATTGTCGTTTCACCACAACTGAAAAAACGTTATGTTTTATTGTCTAATACTATTACTTTTAAACGATTATTATTATAAGAAGTTATGCGGCTCAATAGTCAACTGACTTTTACAATCGGTGTGGTAATTGAACTTTTACACCGTGTCAAATAAGATATTAATAGTTACAAGGTAGCGTATGTAGCCCTCCCACCAATGATATGGCTCATTTCAATTTGTCTAGTGAAAATATAAGCTTTTACACAACTCGGCAGTGATGGGCAGTAGCGTCACTACTTGTATCGACGCTACTAGCAAACTACATTTGTCAGTAGCTTGGCAGTAACGTCGCTATTTACAAAACCAAGTAACTTTTCAGTAGCTAAGCTCTTTTATTGATCAAGTACCGCAGTAGCGTCCTCGAAAGCTAGTTTATCCTGGACCTTTCTGATGTTCATTCATAACAATAATCAAACACAAAAATGAAGCAGTACGTCACTTTAGGCGAGACGAGTGAAAATAGATAGATAGATATCGTCATTTCAAGTACACCAGATGCTGCTCATACATTTAAAATTAATTCTCCCCTAATTTTAAATTGAATGAAATAGACGAAAGATGAAGGTATGCGAGGTCTTCTGCACTCATTTGTTTTCATCTGCGTTTGAATACCTGACTCAACAGCCATACCTTCAAAAGTACGTCACTTTATAAGAGACGAGTGAAACTTAATATGTTTTCATTGTAATCCAAAGAAAAAGTTCCTGTCAACGTCAATGACATCCAACACAAACATACGAACACATGAATTTCATCCATTCAACCGTTTTTATCTGACTGACAGTTGTGTTGATCACTAAAATTGCATTTACTTGGCATGCAGTTTGTTTAACTGAAAGTAGCTTCTTATGTATCAAACTTCTTTTGACAGGTGTATGTAACTTAGCTTGCTACTTTTTTTTTGAGTGGTAGCTTCTGTGTAGTGAAGCTGAATTTACTGTAGAGTAGCTGATAGCTTAGCTCACTACACATATCAAGTAGCTTGCCAAACACTGCAACTCGGACACTTGAATTCGAAGTTGAGAAAAAAACACTTACATATTTATTAACACAACGTATTAACAAGCAAACAGTTAAACACCACAGACATAGCACACAATACCAAAATGTTCTACTGACCGGTATAATTTAAAGTTGGTGCATTTCGTTGGAGCTCTTAACCGTCCATTTGAGGTGAAACCAAAGTAATCCACTCACGGCTCCCCTTACAGTTCAGTAGAAATCAGTTGTCCTTTTCATGAATATGTCCTGTTGGGAAACTTGAAACACTCCACTGCAAATGTCAATACCTTCTGTCCCGTCGTTTGAAGCAAACATTTTAGCTCCGCCATTGGTCTCCCATTATTAATTATTTCACTAGAGATGCTCCGATCAGGTTTTTTGGTGCCGATCACCGATCACTGAAATCAGTATCTGCCGATCCGATAAAACCGATCACTGATCACGGTGTCGATTGAAGCAATCTATTTATTGTGTAGCATTATTTATTAAATTAATTATTTTTAACAACATTGGTATTGTATTTTAAGTATTTAAATAACAAGACGAGAGAGTATCATGAATTGACAACCATCAACTTTATTGCAGGGAACGTGCAACATTCCAGTGTAGAAGATCTCACTTACTATAAAATGTCAAAATAATAATAAATAATAAATATTATTAGTAATAAAAATATAAATCTTTAAATGAATATCACAACAATAGAAGCACATATGCAACACTCCACTGTCTAGACGCTCTTGGAACTTAAAAATAGCTTTCCCGGGAATAGAGTAGAGTATTCAAACCTTACTTCTGATTAAGCAGCATCACTGGCAGATTTGCCTTGATAAATATAAGTATCTCAGCATTTTAGTCAACCTGCCATTAAAAAATGTTCGAATCCGAACCGAGCCCGACGTAATCAATTTCTCAACTGTTCATAGTACTAATGCCGCATTGACGTACGTTTTTTTTAAGAATATCCTGGCATTATTAAACTGGGGCATCAACAGTTAAATGCTCTCTCTCACAAACAAGCGCAGTTAAACGCACAAGCGTACACAATAAGGCCAATAAGCATATTTCAATTAAATTATCCACATTGCGAGAACGTTTAGTAAAATGTTGCGGCTCCTTTAAAAGGAAGGACAACGGTGACGCATAATTTGGATGTAGCGACAAACATTAATGTGCTGTAAAAAGTTTTTAGTTGTTGAATACTTTTATATTTTTGAGGCTTGAAAACCTAGTTTTGTCTTTGACCCTGTAACAGTGTTAACCAGTATGTGAGTAACGTGAGTTTTACTAAAGCATAGCGTGTGTAGCTATTTCATCCCGTTTGTTAACCTTTCCTGCTGTCTGTATCTAACCAGCAGCAGACGTAAAGGAAAGGGATTTAACCCCGAAGTTAAAAACATATAATCTACTTCGGCCGTGGAGCATTTTACTCCCCTGCAATCTCCAACTACGTTCAGATACAGGCAGCAGGAAAGGTTAACAAACGGAATGAAATAGCTACACATTACACACGGCATGCTTTAATAAAACTCACGTTTTATGCTACATCAACGGAGGCACAACAGACAAGTCTTACCATTGAAGATCTTTTAGCACGCCGACGTTCGTTCTAAAACTATCTATATCCAACCATCGGGGTTTAATCCATGTAGTTGTGGAGAACGAGAGTTGCATCAATCATATTCCTTTAAAACTTCACACTTCCTACATTTGACATATCCAACAGCCTAATAAGAATCTGCATCGTCTACTTAGCAGAAATATCTCCATACAGTAGATTTCCCTTCGTTTAGTATCATTTTAAACTCTCCAAATGACAGTTTCTCTTTAACTTACTCCGTGATGCCATTTAATCTGCCTCCACGGGGAACTGCTTTGGAGCAGGCGTTGCAAATTGCAAACGTATTATCTTTCTCCGACACCACGGCGAAGCCATTTTGTCTCGACTTTCGATTTTGACTTTGACCTACCCGCCACCGACAACGGGGGCCAATGAAATTTCATAACATGGAGACACAGCCAATCACAAGCTTCTTTTTTTTAAAGAATCATTTTCTACCAGTAGCGGCCTGAAATGCCTGTCTCTAACGTTTTATTGAAACGTCTCTGATAGTAGTTCTCTCGCAGATTTTAAGTAATCTGATCGGATCGGTTTGATCGGCCGTTTTGAGAACTCCGATCGATAACGATAAGGGGGATATCTGCCGATTACGATCGGCGCCGATCAGATCGGAGCATCCCTACATTTCACGTTTGGCCTGCAAGTCCAGTTTTGAGACTGCTTCAGCTTAGCAATACACCATTTTCGCCGTCAAGCAAGTGAAGAAGAAGACCTACTTTTAGAACCAAAATATACTCGACAATTGCCCTCTCGCTCGCCTCCCTTCTTGAAGCAGTGGTAGTGCGTGCCTCCCTTGCAATATTTTTCAATGCGTTTTCAGCTCATTTCAAAAGGTTCTACGCTTGCGCACGCATGCGTAAAACCCAGTTTGGAGTGATTGCGCAATCCTAGGGGAGGCACTGCCTACCATGCTCATAGACTCCAATGCATCTGCCTCCCTTGACGGCACGTCCGCTATTCATTGGCTGATCACTGTCACTGGGAACCGGAAATGCTCAAATTCAGCGATTTTGATAATAAAATGCTCGAAATGATCGGAATCATGCAGAAATGACACTCGTAACACAGATAACTACTGAAATATGAATATTTATTTTATAATACATAAATATATATGATTATTATATATATATTTTTTTAATATTTTTTTTTTTTTACTTTTCAAAATGACAGGTGAGGCTCTGCCTCCCCTGCCTCCTATGACTGCACGTCCCTGGTCTTTAATGGGATGTAGTGTTGATATGTCCTGCTAGGCATCGGACTTCTCCATTCCGATCCCAACTTGTATATTTTCCTTTTGGCATTTTTTCTTCGCCAGTTTTTGTTTTCGGCAAAACCTGTGAAACACAAATACACACACACACCAAAACTTTGTTTTCAGAAATACCAAACCATGTATCTTTCCAAATTATGCCACTGGCAAGACACAGCACAAAAATAGTTGCAAATGTCAGCTACCTACCAATGGACGTGTTTGACCTGACTAATAAGTTCAGGAAGCTCCTTATCTTTTGTTTCTGGTAGCATTATACTCAAGACACCGCTCATGATGCTTATAACCCCCATAAGAATATAGGGTAATACCTTGTTATAAGTTCCTATAAATCAGTATAAAAATAAATGGGATGAAAGTTAGTATATAGAACATGTAAAACCAAATAAAATGAACAGGTTAGATTTTTCACTGTACACACTACTAAGATAATTCCAGTTATGTTTTATTATGAGGCAGACCTACCCATATAGGCTACATATGGAGAGACTGTGCTGCCAAGCCGAGAGGCCATGGAGGTGACCCCCAGCCCCATGTTCCGCACCACAGTGGGGAAGAGCTCCGTGCAGTAGAGGTACAGAAAGCCAAAGGCCCCTGTGACACAGAGCTTTCCTGTCATCGCCAGGGCGATAGTCAAGGCATTGAGTTCTGCAAGAGACAAGGAGGTTCAAACCACGCCTCAGGTTCATGTTGGTTTGGGAACAGGCACGTGCACAGATAGACCCCTAGTGGTGCTCAAGCACATGCCCTTTTGCCCTGGATGAGAAAAGTGCCCCTACTGCTGGAGCCAACTTTTTTCTTCATCATTAGTGTGCTTGCCCGAAGGGAAGCACAGTATTGTTCTTCGTAAGTTTTCTTTATTCTCCCCGCTTTTCTTGCAGCTAACTACGCCTCGCCCGATTGAGATAGAGACGCCGTTCAAACACCAAAACGTCCAGCCCGATCTGGTGAAACCTGCTATATCTTTTTGTGGCGGTACTCCTTGCCACTCCTTTTTTATTCCTCTTTTCCATCACCTTTTTTCCCCATAGACTTGCATGGCAGAACTCTGTGCCATTATGACATCATAATAGGGTCATTAAACGGGCTTGCACCTGTGCATCACTGACACCTGCGCCAATGTCTCAAGGCTCCTCTTCTCTCTCTGTCCCTCTCCAATCAATTGTATAACTAGGAATATTAAGAGACACCTTCCATACCAGGGCTCTACTCACTCATGCATACTCACTCATGTTTACTCACTCGTGCATACTCACTCATGCATACTCACTTGTGCATACTCACTCATTCATACTCACTCATGCATACTCACTCATGTTTACTCACTCATGCATACTCACTCAAGTTTACTCACTCATGCATACTCACTCATGCAAACTCACTCATGCATACTCACTCAAGTTTACTCACTCGTGCATACTCACTCATGCATACTCACTCATGTTAACTCACTTGTGCATACTCACTCATGCACACTCACTCATGCATACTCACTCATGTTTACTCACTCATGCATACTCACTCATGCATACTAAATCATGTTGACTCACTCATGCATACTCACTCATGCATACTCACTCATGTTTACTCACTCATGTTTACTCACTCATGCATACTCACTCATGTTTACTCACTCATGTTTACTCACTCATGTTTACTCACTCATGCATACTCACTCATGCATACTCACTCATGTTTACTCACTCATGCATACTCACTCATGTTTACTCACTTGTGCATACTCACTCATGCATACTCACTCATGTTTACTCACTCATGCATACTCACTCATGCATACTCACTCATGCATACTCACTCATGTTTACTCACTCATGTTTACTCACTCATGCATACTCACTCATGTTTACTCACTCATGCATACTCACTCATGCATACTCACTCATGCATACTCATTTGTGCATGCTCATCCAGCAGGGAGAGCTGGAGAGCTGACACCTGCCCCAATTCCAAGGCACTTGTTCTCTCGGTCATAGCCGCAACAGAGCAAGCACACTCTCGCAGTTCGTTCACGAAACGCATTCTAGTTTATTTATTTATTCTCCCCGTTTTTCTTGCAGCTAACTACGCCTTGCCCGATTGAGATAGAGACGCTGTTCGAACACCGAAACGTCCGGCCCGATACGGTATAACCTGCTATATCTTTTCGTGGCGGTACTCCTTGACACTCCTTTTTTATTCCTCTTTTTCATCCCCTTTTTTCCCCATAGACTTGCATGGCAGAACTTAGGGCATTATGACATCATAATAGGCTCATTAAACTGGCTTGCACCTGTTCTTCACTGAGCTTCACTGACACCTGCGCCAAATCCAAGGAACCTCTTCTCTCTGTCCCTCTCAATTCAACTTCGAAAAAGAATAAGAGTAACTACGTTCAGTTCGTTCACATTCTAGTTAGTGTGCTTGCCCGAAGGGAAGCACAGTATTGTTCTTGTCAAGTTTTCTTTATTTATTTATTCTCCCCATTGTTCTTGCAGCTAACTACGCCTCGCCCGTTCGAGGTACAGACGCCGTTCAAACACCGAAACGTCCGGCCCGATCCGGTATAACCTGCTATATCTTTTCGTGGCGGTACTCCTTGCCACTCCTTTTTCATTCCTCTTTTTCCATCACCTTTTTTCCCCATAGACTTGCATGGCAGAATTCTGTGCCATTATGACATCATAATAGGGTCATTAAACGGGCTTGCACCTGTGCTTCACTGACACCTGCGCCAATGTCTCAAGGCTCCTCTTCTCTCTCTGTCCCTCTCCATTCAATTGTATAACTAGGAATATTAAGAGACACCTTCCATACCAGGGGCCGTATTCACAAAGAATCTTAGGGCTAAAAGTAGCTCATAAGTGGCGAATTTAGGAGAAACTCCTAAAAATAATGGGCGTGTCAGTCTTAAATGTAGGACTCCTAATTTTTTTTACTAAGAGCAATTCACAAAATATTTTATCCCTAAAAGTAGCACCTAAGTCTAGGACAGCTTAAAACTCCTCATGAGGACTCCTAAGTCACTAAGACCTATTCACAAAAAATCGTAAGATGGCTGCAGCCGACTTGGAATTGATAAAAGACATTGCTTAAACCGTGAAGGTATTAATATTGTCGTAGAATTAGCGCGAGATGCAATGACGCCTTTAAACAACGATGTGTCCCGAAGTGAAATGTTTGGACACATAAAGATAGCCTATTTGGCTTCGCGGAAAACGCAAATGACGACACTGGGGATCATCATTCAGCCGTTTAATTCATCAAACTATCAACGCACTGTAGACCCCACATCATCCAACAGTTGGATGTACCGATGACTTGTGCATTTCAACTTAGAGCGGTCTGCAGCAGGTTTTTGAGAACTTACCAGCTGGATGCCGCTGGGGTGACAGTGGCTATTGGTCCTGGGACCAGTAGGCTTTCGCTTAGGCTATACGTTTCACGTTCGTTTCGCTTTGATCAATTAAGATTGGAGGGCTTAAAGGGCCGCATGTGCTGATATTTGAAGTGGTCAAGGGCTGGAAATATAATAGCCTTACAGTTTGCTGGGTGCTTTAATTATTACTGCCTTGATTACATGCAATTGCCATATTTTATATTGATCGCTTTATATTTCTCTTAACGTGCAAAGTGTCATTCCCGTTGGATGAACAAACTTGTTATCATTTGTGTGCATTCTGCTAACTGCACTGTCCATAACTATTTAATATGACTTAATTTGAAGCCTAGGTTATTCTCTTATTTTCAGTCGATATAGTGGGATTGTTAGAGAGACGTCACGAATGAGTTTTTAATGAGAGAGCCTGTCAACAACCAATCACCGTCCTCACCCCTTCTAAACTCGTGCATGAGAAGCGACGTCATCCATAGCAACTGAGTTTTTATCTTAAGCTTAGGAGTTGGTATTATCCTTAGTATGAGTAGGTCTCAGAGCCGTTGTGAATCACTTTTAAGAAATTACTCCTACGTAAAAGGTTTTAGCGCGAGTTAGGAGCACTCCTACACTGCAAAAATGCTTTTCTAACCTAGTGTTATTACTCTTATATTGAGATACTCACTCATGCATACTCACTTGTGCATACTCACTCATTCATACTCACTCATGCATACTCACTCATGTTTACTCACTCATGCATACTCACTCAAGTTTACTCACTCATGCATACTCACTCAAGTTTACTCACTCGTGCATACTCACTCATGCATACTCACTCATGTTAACTCACTCATGCATACTCACTCATGCACACTCACTCATGCATACTCACTCATGTTTACTCACTCATGCATACTCACTCATGCATACTCACTCATGCATACTAAATCATGTTGACTCACTCATGCATACTCACTCATGCATACTCACTCATGCATACTCACTCATGTTTACTCACTCATGTTTACTCACTCATGCATACTCACTCATGTTTACTCACTCATGCATACTCACTCATGTTTACTCACTCATGTTTACTCACTCATGCATACTCACTCATGTTTACTCACTCATGCATACTCACTCATGCATACCCATTTGTGCATGCTCATCCAGCAGGGAGAGCTGGAGAGCTGACACCTGCCCCAATTCCAAGGCACTTGTTCTCTCGGTCATAGCCGCAACAGAGCAAGCACAATCTCGCAGTTCGTTCACGAAACGCATTCTAGTTTATTTATTTATTCTCCCCGTTTTTCTTGCAGCTAACTACGCCTTGCCCGATTGAGATAGAGACGCCGTTCAAACACCGAAACGTCCGGCCCGATCCGGTATAACCTGCTATATCTTTTCGTGGCGGTACTCCTTGCCACTCCTTTTTTATTCCTCTTTTTCATCCCCTTTTTTCCCCATAGACTTGCATGGCAAAACTTAGGGCATTATGACATCATAATAGGCTCATTAAACTGGCTTGCACCTGTTCTTCACTGAGCTTCACTGCCACCTGCGCCAAATCCAAGGAACCTCTTCTCTCTGTCCCTCTCAATTCAACTTTGAAAAAGAATAAGAGTAACTACCGTTTCTAACCTAATTACCGTATTTCCACTTCGTTAAGGTGAGTTGAATGGCAGCATTTTCAGTGAACTGACTGAAATTGTAATGGAAACTGATAGTGTTAGCCGTAGCAGCTAACATATAAATTAACGTTACGTTAACGTTGGAGATGCCGCTGCCTGTACGTCTCCCATCCACGGGAGTATCCACTGGCAGTTTCAGCTAGCCGTAACGGGGGATCATTATCCTTAATTCAAGTTGTGAAGTAAACCTTTGAAGTAATTCATGAATTTAGTTGTGTGGATATAGTGAGCTAAAGCTTGTATTCCTACTACGGTAACGTTAGCAATCTTAGCTGTGTTAAGCAGCTGTAATATCTGAGTACGGGGCTAAACGTAAGCTACCTAGACCTATACTGAAAGAATGGTTAACTTGTTAGCTCACCAGTATATTTATGTGGTTGGAGAGGATTCAGCGTGACCGATAGCGTGAGTTAACATTAACCCGTGTCCTGGGAGTAATGATTCATGAGAGACCTTGTAGAACCTGATAATGTAATAATTTCCTGATAACGTAATAACCCTGATAATGTAATAAAAAATCCCTCATAAGTCCCTAAAAGATGTAATAAAACCTGATAATGTAATAATATCCCAATAATGTAATAAAGTGCATTTCCCAATAATGTAACAATCGCCATACCAATAATGTAATAAAATGTTACATTAATTGGAAGTTATTACATTATCAGGTTAGCCTCAATTTTGCAGAACCTGATAATGTAATAAATTCCTGATATTGTAAAAACTTTGGTCAGTGCTGAAATGTTGGGACACCAGTTATTCAGACCAAGTAGTGATGCTGTGTAGACAACCACCCACTATTGTTTTGCTCATATTTTGATCCCAATGGTATAGGCCTCGCAAGCCAAACCTGTACAGCAAGAAGCTGTACAAGGGTCTGGCACAACACGATTTTCAGTGTGGGCGGGATTAACGGTTGTCTGTTAAGTTGCCTCTGCACGCAATGCCACACAATAGGAATGGCGCTACAACCAATCCAATCTATAACATACCAAAATGTTCTTATCTTTTCTCTATTAGTTGATTACCACTGAATATCCCTTTCACCATTGTAAAAATTGTGCATTCGCAATCATATAAAATATATACTGTATCTGCTAATAGTGAAGCAGCAGGTCTCTGGACAGCTTCACTGTTTGGACCTCTGAAACTGGAGACCTGATGCAACAGCACCAACCAAAGTTATTACAATATCAGGTAATTATTACATTATCAGGTTCTGCAAAATTGAGGCTAACCTGCACTTTATTACATTATCGGGGTATTATTACATTATCAGGTTTTATTACATGTTTTAGGGACTTATGAAGGAATTTGTATTACATTATCGGGAGTTATTACATTATCGGGAGTTATTACATTATCGGGAAATTATTACATTATCAGGTTCTACAGACCTTGAATCATTAGGTTAACTGAAAAACGTTTGAGGATGTACCTGGACAAAGCATAGCTGTTGTAGTGTGCTCAGTTTTCGAAAACTAGACTGAAACTAAGAAGGATAACTATGACTAAATGTGACTAAAACTAATATGCATTTTTGTCTTAAGACTGAATCTAAAATAGCTGCCAAAATGAACACTGATATAGGGGACCCCTTAATCTGCAATTCATGGTTGCTAGCTCTAATCAGATGTACTAACTAGGCTTATAAGAGAACACTAACTTTTTATGCCAACGAACACCAATAACTAGAACTAATTTGACAGACTATAAACCAATGTGATACACGTGCTCTCTAGTGAAGGATGCTGCCGATGAGAATATGACCCAGTAATCCGAGCGCCCCTCATCCACAATGCAATGCCGTTCAACCATATACTCTGTGTGAAATTGTTTGAGTGATGCTTGATTTATGCCATTTACCCATATACTCTGTGTGAAATTGCTTGAGTGGAGTTTTTAATACCAATGTTTTATGCATTATTATTCATATACTCTGTGTGAAATTGCTTGAGTGAAGTTTAAATAACAATGTTTTCTGCAATATTAGCCATATAAATTGTGTGTGGGCTCTCTGAAACTAGCGTGTGAGACAAACCAGAAATGTGAGAAGTTGCTGCTGAGATAAATGTTAGTGAAGACTTGTACTCTGTATACGGAGGAATATGCATGTAAAATCTCTGGGTGTGCTTAGAAGCTTACACGGGGCACACAGGAAGAGGCCCCTGATAACACAGGAAGCAAGGGGGGTGTCACTGTGCAGACTAAGAACCTAGGTTGCTAGGCGACCCAAGGAGGAAATCAGCTGTTGAAGGAGTGGGGAGGGGAGAGTGGTAAAAGTTTAAAAGCCAAGTCAGCTGTGGATTTTCGCAGTCTTTTCTATTTGCGCGCTGAATTGACTCAATTTGTTCCTCTGTTCACTTTTCACTTATTTCTTAGTTTATACTCTTTTGTAAAGGTCCAAAGCCTATAGTCTAGTGTTTTTATTTTTGATTTTGTGCTTTGAAGCACTCTTGCCTCTTTCATAATAAACATCAGAGGTATTTGTTAAACTCCGTTCACCTGCGTCTGCGTCCGTTCCTTGTTTGAGTGCCACTGAATTCGCGAAATCACCTTACCCATTAGCGCGTCCAGGAACCGTGCTGTGACTTTGATAAGGTTGCCTATTAAAGAGGTGGGACTATTGATGAGCCGTAGTGTTCGGACGGCCGTGTGACGGGGTAAGTGTTCACCTTTTCCTTTAAGGGAAAAGAATACAATAGTGGGGGCTAAGAGGGTTCCCTTGTTGTCTGGTGACAGAGACACCTAAGGTGGAGCTATAAGGAGTGTCAAGATTTCCGAACTAGTCTGTTTTAGATGTTAGTGACAAAGTGCCATCTTAGTTAATTGTGAGAGCTGTCGAAAAGGCTCTCGGCGTCGAAAAGCAAACAATTAATTATTAATGGAGGTTACTAAAAGATGCATCTTTCACTAGCTATACAGTAAAAGTGCTGCTTAACAAAAAGGTCTATTCAGTGTCACTGCAGATGGTTACACTGGAAGGCTGGCAGATTCATCCTACAACCTGCATTCAACGTTGTACTGAACACAGAAAACACAGTACTATACAGATTTTGTTCTCAGATATCAGTCTGTGAGGCCCCTCAACAACATATGCGCACTCGGCCACTGCAGTTGCTTGTGCTTGATGGCCGCAACAGAGCAAGCACACTCTCGCAGTTCGTTCACGAAACGCATTCTAGTTAATATTTAAGAATAAAAATGACTCTTTCTGTTATCAATTCCCCCAAATGTGTTTTGATATCTGACGGGGCATTTATTTGAGTTATTGTGAGAATTTCGCCCTGACATGCTCTGCAGCGCTCACAAGCCCCACCGCGCCCCTCCCTCCTCCTCCTCCTCCTCCTCCACTTAGTGCTCATGCAGTGCTGAGTGCCAGGCCAAACCACTGCAGCCTGCTTCTTCTCTGACCCGCAGCATCAGACAAACAGGTAATGACAGTGTTTTGCAATCCCCCAACGTTGTTTGGTGATGAATTAACCACAACATTAGCGCGGCTAAAAAAATAAACAAACAAAAAACTCAAGAAATCCGTGATTTCAAAGCCTTGTCCAGCTGTTTACTGACGTTTGTCATGTTAAATGAAGAGAAAGAGAGGGAGAGAGATACAGAAAGGCAGACATGCAGGCAGGCAGGCAAACAGGCAGGCAGGCAGGCAGGCAGAGAATTTAAAGGCAGTTTTACGGTTCTACAAATTAGACAAGTTCACTAGTTTTGTAATGTAATTATTGAAATGAAAGGTAGGTCTTAAGTTGAGCTCATGACAGTCTGGTGAGGTATATGGTGGTATATTATTAGTGCAATGCTGCTATGGCTTCAACTTAGTCAGAAAACTGTTGTGTGTACTGTGTTGTCAGCTTTACATAGATAATGTAAGTCACTCTTGATCATTATGCACAACATTGATTTATCTCATTTACAAAATGTGCAGCATAATGCCAAGAAAAGAGAGATTCCAAAAGCAGAAGGACAAGAAACTGCAGCAGGCAGCTCAGGGTAGCAGCTCTTTTATCTTGGGTCAGGCCATCAACCAGTAAAACAAATGAGGGAGAATCACCCTACCTGCTTCAGATCATGGTTGAGGAAGGACAGACAGAGTGTAGGAGTGAGTTATGTTCAGGAAATAATTTGACTTAGTTTGTTAACAAAAATAAATATTAAAGTTGAGAATATATTACTGTGTTTTTTTATTTATGTAATTATTATTATTATTATTAATTTCATTAATCATTTCGGCGATGGGTGTCCTTTTTTTTGGTTTGAGCACCTGTCACCCAAAATGTCTGTGCATGTGCCTGTTTGGGAATGTAAACTCATACAGTGGAATTCTAGTGTAGGCACATGTGGCAGAGTTACTGTTTTTTTTTGTTTGTTTATGAAATAAGTAGCATGACAATTAGTTGCATACAACTGCAAGGCTCATACAGTGTATGTCCATAGGAACTCAAGTCTGTCACAGTCAAAGTATAGGAGTAACTGAACAACTGACTGAGTAACTGACACACTCACTGGCATAAATCAATCATAACAAAAGGACACATGGAAACCCGTCCACAAACCTTCAGGAACAAATTTGATGATCAGCAGCAGAGCACCACAGACGATCAGAGAGAACGGCAGAGTGAAGCGACGAGGAGCGTAGCGCGCAGCAAACCACATGGCGCTGTAGCCAACCACCTCACTACTGGCGGCTATGACGCAGTTCAGGTAAGGATCCCCATCCATATTTGGAGTGTTTAAGGAAAGCCCATAGTATGTCAAAGAAACTGTTATCCTGTAAGATAAGAATATGGCGAGGGTTGGTGAGTATATGGTGAGGGTTGGTGAGTATATGGTGAGTATATGGGGAGGGTTGGTGAGTATATGGTGTGTATATTGGGAGGGTTGGTGAGTATATGGTGTGTATATGGGGAGGGTTGGTGAGTATATGGGGAGTATATGGTGAGTACACTGCAAAAAATGCTTTTCTAACCTAGTGTTATTACTCTTATATTGAGATGAAAAATCTAGTTGGTCTTGTTTCTAGCTAAATTGTACTTACCTAGTGCTTTCTTGGTAAGGTTATTTTTACCTATTTCAAGCAAATATTACTTATTTTAAGAAATCTTAACGAGCCAAATTTGCTTAACGCACTGGCAGCCAAATTTGCTTGTTTTAAGCAAAATCCTGCATAAATATGTAATTATTTGTCTTAAATCTAGAGGGGCATTTTTTGCAGTGTATACGTATGGTGAGTATATGGGGAGGGTTGGTGAGTATATGGTGAGGGTTGGTGAGTATCTGGGAGGGTTGGTGAGTATATGGTAAGTATAAGGGAGGGTTGGTGAGTATATGGTGAGTATATGGGAGGGTTGGTGAGGGTGGGCCCCTGCACAGCACAGGTAATGACAATGGGCCTCATTCTCGTACATTTTCTGAAGTTTCTTCTGAATGTTTTCTTACGGACTTCGGAAAACAAACGTCAGAAAAAGATCTCCACCTGATTCATGAACGGCTGAAAATCGGTTCTTACGCAGTCGAAGTGTTCTCAGCTGTGCTCCCTCGAATGAGGATTCTTAAATTGAAAGCACGTTCTCATGCAACTGGATTTGCATACATACACACGCCGCCAGCTCCTTATAAGGCCACGCAACCATAGTGACGTGTCCAGTCGGAACAGACCGAATCCACGCGAAAGCAACTCGAAAGCATATCGTGTCAAAGCGGAAAGCGGGCACCGGTCGAGTAAAAGCAGATCTAACATCACTGGTGCAGAGGTAGAGGTACTGTTGCAGAATGTAGATGTGTCCATTCTATTCCACTATGGGACATCTTGTGTTTTTTTGAGGAATTGCATTTAAGAAAACTCTGGGCGATTTACGACTGCTATTTCGCATTTTCAAATTCTGGTCAGAACAAATCCCAGATGAGAAAACTTTTATGAATGCCAAATTTTTTCCTAAGTGGAGTTCAGAAGAAATTCCTTCTTAAATTCTTCTTAACTGCGTTCAAGATTGAGGCCCAATGTTATTTAGCTACCATGTATCATCCTGACTGAATTACTGTAATTAATTGAATAGTTTTCAAATCATTTAATTTTTCTAAATTAAAGTACTTCTTCCACCAATGATTGATTGTTCTGTGTTGCCACATTTACTCACCAAATGATGATGTTTATTATTGTGGTATTTCTTATGTTTGAAGTCCTGAAAAGATCCATCCACGTATAGCTCTTCTGTCCACCAGCACTGTCCTTTTGTCACACAGAAACGGGAATACATTTCTCTAAGGATTAGGATTGGGATAAGGATTTAGGTCTTCACATATGAATACGCCTACCTTTTCGTACAGATCATTCTAGAACTATTTAAAATTAAATTATTAGAGCAAAACTAAAGCTTTTAATCTGCACATCTATCCATGTACTGTACGTTAATATAAATATGGAAAAGATTTGATTACCATCAGATCTGCGGTGTCGTCTTGCTTGAAGATGACGTCAGGAGGAGTGATGCCATTCTTCTTGGCAGCAGCTCGGATGATGGCCTCAGCCTCTTCCACTCGACCCTGAGACAGTAGCCAGCGAGGAGACTCTGGTATGTACCTGAGAGAGAGATATAGAGACTCTGGTATGTACCTGAGAGAGCACTTGGCAAGGTTTTGAGTTAAGTTGTCAGGAAGCAAACGCCTTCAGTCTTCCTATCACAAGCTTATCATAGTTCCGAGACTTGCTATCAGTATGATCATAATAAGAAGGATGGTACAAACAGAAAGGCTGTTACTATACTATAGTGCATCACTAGAAATTTCAACAAATATTGGAGAGTTTTACCAAGAGGAGTGCTTACCACCACATTGGTATGTACAGGAATCCTGGAACGGACAAGGTTAAAAGAAGCATTCTCCAGTCCCGGATGAAGAAGGCAAAGAGTGGAAGGCACATGTAGCCGAAAGCGTATGAAAGGGTAACGCCCAGAGTAGCAAAACTTATTCGACATGACTTATTCAGAAGCTCACATCCTGTTAACAAAGGAGAAACAAATATCAACAATCATCCACAATCCAACTTAAACCCATGAATCCTGATTTCACAAAGTAAATAAACTCCTAATGCTTGAGGGCAGAGATCCACCGGGGAATATAATAATAATAATAATAATAATAATAATAATAAACTTTATTATAATACTTTAATATAAGACTGTGGTTTTCACAGATATCTACCTAGAGTCGGTGGGTAAAGAGATGACGTGCATTTTCCCTGTTTAAAAAACTACACTTTACCTAGAATGAAAGCTGCGCAGTAATTGGCTATTTGTCCCATTCCAACAACGAAGTAAAGCACAGAGAACATCTCCCAGCTGTTGGAGGCAGCCTGAATGATACTGAAGACAGTCTGCACTGCCATGGTGCCGAAGAAGATGAGCTTCCTTCCATACCTACACAAAATGGAGGCATAACATCAGGCCACGGGCAACAAAAGACAAACTGATGAAAAATGTAATTGGAAGTTTGTTTGATGCTAGAACTGGGATCCAGGATGGTCACACATCTAAAGTGTTTAGCACTTCTCTCTCTGTTATGTAGTCCTCCAGCTGAACAAATGCTAGTATTCATTCATTGCCATGGTATTAAATGTGGACAACGTTCCCAAGCTGGTCAAGCATGAGGACAACAGTAATGTAAAGATTGATTGGGAGAAACTATCCAATGATGATGTCCTCAAATATTGCTTCAGGTCTGATGAACTTTTGAGTAAGGTATATCTTCCCATGAATGCTATTTGTTGCACTAATGTGAACTGTGATGACTCCTCCCATGGTGCATGTTTGTGTGATCTTTATAACAACATAGTTAGAGCTCTTCTTGAGGCTAGCAGGTGTTTATTCACTCACTCCAGGAAGGCCAAGAACATCAAGCCAGGGTGGAATACATTTGTAGCTAGCCATCATGCTGAAGCCAATGCAGCCCATAGGGCTTGGGTAATAGCCGGTAGGCCCAGGCAGGGACCTGACCTTGATTATAAAAAGAAAATGAATGCTAAGTATAAATATGCTCTGCGCTATATAAACAAACAAGAGCAGGTGCTGGGTGCTCACTCTATGGCTGATAATATGCTCAAAAATGACATCACTAGCTTCTGGAAGGAGGTAAAAAACCCTTAATAGGGCTAAAGCATCTCTTCCACGCAATATAGAGGGGGTAACCGATGTAGTGGCAATTGCTGACCTATGGAGGCAGCATTATGCAGAACTGTTTAATTGTATTAAATATGAGCCTTATCATATTGGCAAAATAGATCAAGAAAATATTTGTTTTACCCCAAGTGATGTTCTTAGTGCCACAGGGCAACTTGCAGACAAGAAAGCTAGTGGCCTGGACAACATCACTGCAGAGCACCTTAAGTTAGCTGGGCCCAGGTTGGCAGTGCTATTGTCTATGTACTTTACTGGAATGGTGACCCATGGTATATTGCCAGAATCCATGATGTCAGTAGTTCTTGTCCCAATTATCAAAGATAAGGCTGGTAAAATTGGAAGTATTGATAACTATAGACCCATAGCACTTGCCAGCATTCTGTCCAAAGTCCTAGAAAGATTAATCCTTGACAGGATAAGTGAATTCATAACCACCACTGACAATCAGTTTGGCTTTAAGCCCAAGCATAGTACTGACCTATGTATTTATGCTCTGAAAGAGGCAATAGACACATATAGAAGGCAGGGATCTACTATGCTTATAGGGTTTATTGATGCATCCAAAGCATTTGACCGCGTCAACCACTTTAAGCTGTTTAGTAAGCTCAAGCTTCGGGGTGTGCCCAGTAGCTTAGTACGCATCCTAGCTTACTGGTATGCGAACCAGAGCATGAGTGTAAGATGGGGGAACATCTTATCTACCCCTTTTAAAGTTTTAAAGATCTGGGAACACTGGCATAAGTGCCTTTTTTCTTCTTTCCTTGTGTATTTATATTTATTTATGATTGTATGTATGTATATTTATATGTAATGTATTGATTTTATATATTGTACATCTTCCATGTGGGCCTTGAGCCTGTAATAAAGTTTATTATTTATTAGGTGACAATGACTTGTGACGATTACCTGTCAGATATGATTCCTGAGAGAAAGGACCCAGTCAGCACTCCAAGGAAGAACACAGTTACGGTAAAGGGAGTTTTCCAAGCGTCCTCACACACCAGATTCCACTGTGGAATATTGAATGTCAACTGTTCACGGAACTTTAACTACAATTTTCTATGATACAAATACTTAATGCATAACCCAGAACCTTTTGGATACCATCTCGATTGGCACCTGGACACCTATGCATTGCTACACCTTGTTGACAAACAGTTTACTGCTTGTATCAGTAAGACTGCCTAATATAAGATTGGCTTCCTTACAGCCTCACCTCAGTTACAATGGTGGACACGTATCTCTCCTTGCTGAACACCCAGCCATCCAGACAGCCCTCTGTGTCATTACTGAACACAGCATCAGAGTCCCCCTGTTCAGTGTAGCGTCTGCAGTGACTCAGGATGATCTTTTCTTTCACTTCCTCAGTCGGGATGGACAGATTGTAGCCCAGTCCTCCATAGCTACTGTTCAGGAATGGAAGCCTGCAGTGGTGAGGAGGAATGTCCGCCAGGAAAACCATCGCCATTCCCACATATCCATTGGGGATGCTACTGAGGCTCAGGAGAATGAAGATCAGTTTTTGATAAGGCCCCCAATAGCCCAAAAATGATGTGACTTCATCATAGTCTCTCATTGTACTTTGGTGTTTCTCCAAAGCTTTCTTAGGTTGAAATTATCAAAATACTGGTGCCCTCTGTCAAGACCTTTCTTCAGTGCTTCACTGTCTGTCTGTCTGTCTGGTTCTGTGTACCAATGATACGTCGTTGATATTTAATGATCTTGACACAACTCAACCATGAAATCCAGGGGCGAAGTGCTTCTTCAGTTTGTGAAAAGGAAAAACGTAATAATTGACAGTGTCAGATGATGCCTCAGGAGTCTTTTCTACAGGCTCAGCATGCTTACTTGTGTGCATGTTTTTTGTGAGTGCTAGTCAATCCCTACCCACGGACCGTTTTTACAAAAATGTGGTTGTATGTAATGTGTCAATTTAAGCACTCATATGTGAATCATTTAATTCAGCGAACACATGCAACTTACTGAGAGCACAATGGACTCTAAGATCCATCTATGAGCCAACAGATCATTGAAATAAAAAAAAAAGAACCTGTCAAAAAAAAAAAAACGCAAAAAACGCAAGAGTCCACAAAATATTCAAGGTTGACACACCACAAGTTTAATAATTTGCTTTACCTTTAGTGATTAACATAAATGACAGCCTGTCTACTTATTTTCGCCATTTTTACCCAATTCTGTTAAAATGCATTAGTAACAAGAAGAAATATATTAACAATAAAATACACAGTGAGACCAATGACATCCAAACAAAGGCAACATTATCTACTAACAGACAAAAACTTCAGGACATGATGATTTTTGCCTTGGAAATGTATCCTGCAATAACATTACAGTGGCTAATTCATTCACACAAAGTACTCAAGTAAACTGCTAAGCCAACCAACAGACTCCCAACGTGTCCTATGCGGCTGCTATTGAGTCGTCACCAGGTCTCCCTTGAGGCTGTAAGAAAGGGAATGAAAAATCAATACAAGATGTATCCATAGAAGGCATTCATTTGATCATAGGTCTGACTACACTGCCATATCTACATGTTAAGTAGTCACGAGTACCAGCTTATCAACACTCTAAGGAACCATTTTTCCAGACCAACAACGGAACAGGGAGTGGGCGGTTTATGAAATAAAATATTAATCTGATTCCACTCAATTAGGAACTCAGCCTTTGTACATAATC
This sequence comes from Sprattus sprattus, assembly GCF_963457725.1. Classification (NCBI taxonomy): domain Eukaryota; kingdom Metazoa; phylum Chordata; class Actinopteri; order Clupeiformes; family Clupeidae; genus Sprattus; species Sprattus sprattus. The sequence goes on along the minus strand of NC_137925.1, from coordinate 35,258,632 downwards.
TGGACACAACTGACCCACACCTTAGGAGTAATTGTAACTAGAAGGTCATCAGTGTTTTTACAATCCAAGGATTCTCAGCCTGCAACTCACAACCTTGCAATCTTTAGTCAACACTGATTAAACAGGGCTTGGGTTAGGCGCAGGCATTTACACTACAGTTAAGCACTCTTAAGCAGTGGGTTCCACTCCATTCAACTCTATAGTTTAAACCTTCCTGACTATTTTGTATCAGGTATTTCCACATAGAGTTGTAGAAAATGGAGTCTACTCACTCACCTCACTCACTCACCTCACTCACCTCACTCACCTCACTCACTGTTTAAATGTTAACTACATGTAAAAAAAACTCCCAGTGTCAGTTTAAAGGGCCAGGCAAGGAGGATGACTGATAGATTCTGGTGTCGGTTTGTATGAACCATCATCCTAAGTCATTTCTCTCTTCAGAAATCCTCTCACACTCTCGCTCTTCCTCACTCTCTAAGTGTATCTAATCACACTGTGAAAATTAAAGGAGCCAGGTGAGGAGGACAAGGTTTTTTTTTTGTCTTGGGGGATCATTTTAGTGACTCTTAATTTTTCACACTCTCTCTTCATCACTATTTATATGTAACTACATCGAAATAAACACACTGTAAGAGGTAAATGAGCCAGGTGAGGAGGAAGAGGAGGAGGTGGTGGAGGAGGGGCAGAAGGAAGAGGATGAGCATGAGATGGAGGAGATGGGGGAGGAGATAAACGATGAGGAGCAGGAGGATGAGATAGATGAGGAGGAGGAAGATGAGTGTCACCTTGACGAAGATGCGTGAGGGCAGGAAGCGCTGCAGCAGCTGAGGAGGCACGCTGGGGAAGCGCAGCAGGGAGACGCTGAGCAGGGGCAGGCTCTGGTAGCCCGCCATCAGGGGGTAGAAGTTATACAGCATCTCCTGCTCCGCACCCGGAAGGATCCGCATGCGCACCTGCAAACACACGGGCACACACACACGCATGAACACACAAAGACAGAGCAAACCCACGGGCGCACACACACACATGAACACACAAAGACAGAGCAAACACACGGGCGCACACACACACATGAACACACAAAGACAGAGCAAACACACGGGCGCACACACACACATGAACACACAAAGACAGAGCAAACACACGGGCACACACATGAACACACACGGACAGAGAAACAACATGCACACATTCACAGAGAGGCATTCATTATGAACTTAACTTTGTGTACTTAACAGAGAAAATGACAGAACAAAACAGAAGATTACGCCATGGTGGGCCATGAATCTCAGGACAACACTGACCTGTTTGAGGCCGGAGAACATGAAGGCGTCGCTGGGCTCCACAGACATCTCCACATCCTGCACCAGGGCGGTGCGGTTCTCAATCGAGTACCTCACAGGCAGAGACTCACGCACACGGCCGAAGGACGGGAGGTCTGCCGACACAGCCACGGGAAACAAAGAGGGATAAATAAGACAAGCTTATGCCACGGGGACCTTTATTAGGTGTGGAAAACATGGATTGACATGCATTGACAAAGAGTGTGGACATTTTTGCAAACATTAGGCGTATATGTGTCAGGCCACTTAAAATGAAATTTGCCGTTTGTAAAAACAAACTGAGAAATTGAGTGTGTACTCACCAGCATGTACGTATAACGGAATGGTTTCAACCATAACGTGAGGAAGGGTGACGACGGTGTTGATCACTGGTGTGGCAGCGCAGGCTGATTTCCTGAGGGAAATAGAGGATGAATGATCATGTGATTACATGGTTTTCAAATATACATTTTACTTGACCTTAAGAAATGATAATTACACAGTCCAGAATATATTCCATACTTTGCCTATAAATATATCTCTAGTATTTTAGTGCTCTCCCTAATGTGGCTGATCCAGCTTTAAAGATATTTAATACGAGTTCAACGCAGTTGATTGAAAGGCAATCTCTTCAAAGAAATGTGTGTATTTAATACTGTGATTAATACAGTATTTGTATTTATACACAGGAAAAGATGTTAAATTCCTCATGCTATTGGTTGGGTTGGGGAGGGCGTCCAGGACCCACGGCCCTCCATACCCACGATGGGTTAGGACACGTGCCATACCAGGGACAACAACAGACAGTCCTCAAGATACACCTCGAAAAGAGTGCACATGCATTTCTCAGGCTGAATTTGTACGGAGCCTAGTTTCACTGAATCTGGTTCATTTTTCACACCTATCGAATCTTTTAATTTCGTAAAGACAGAGCCTGGTAACGAGAGAATTGCGTAAAAACGGAGCCACCAGATTGTGTTGAACGGGCTGTAGTACATACCCCACGCCTGTGGGTGGCGCTTTAGCGCTTTATTTACACAACTGAAAAAAACGTGAAAAACCTAGAAGAAGAGACTAAACAGCACGAGGATAAACACATTACACAAGATATTCAAGCTCCAATTAACAACATTACATTATGATGGTTAATAAAATCAGTGGTCAGACTAAAGGATATGCGAAAATGAATTATTTTTTCTATTGATAATAAAGAGTTTGTCATCCCATTTCCCATGAGGCTTTGCTCCGACCATTTTACATACATTTATGAATAAAAAAGCAAATTAAATCGCTGGCCAATTTATATTTGTGGTCATGAAAGTTGTGTTACGTCTGAATAAGAAGAATTAGATCAAGATAGGAGGCTAATCAAAAATCAGAAGGCTGGGTTAATGTTAGTGAATTTGAGGCCCACCACGAGTGAGATTTTGAGGGAGAACAAGTTGTATAGTGGTTTGAGATCGCGAAACGATCAAGTGGGGCAATGACGTCATCAGGTTGCGTGAAACCGTGCAGACGAACACCAGCCCCCGTACCGATTCAAATCTACTCACTTTCTACCCCAGACTTCGATCGTTGCGGATAGAGAGTGCTCGTCTAAATGATAGGGCTATCTGTATTAGCTATCTGTATCAGATTGACAATCTAGGGTCCATGTAAACGAGGCTTCAGTGTCTGACAGACACAGCCTAATTATCTAACCTTCGGGGGGTGGGGGATAATCCCCCCTGGAGTACAAGCACAGGTTAGGGTAAGGATAGGAAGGTGGCAGCCACCACTCTTGTGTAAAGCACACTCCATGCAGCATCAGCATCATTCGTGCTCTTTGATAGTTAAGTTAAAGTTTAAGGTTTAAGACAGCTAAGACAATGACTACAAGTTTCACCTACTCCCTTTGGTTGTGCGGCCAATGAGGTATGTGTATATATGTCATTTAAATGCGTATTAAGTTTACCTATTTGTTTCATTGTATTGTATGTTAATTCATATGTATTATGTCTTTTTAGTTCTCACGGCAAAGCAATACCTTATGTATGTTGTACATACAATAAATTGCCAGTCAAAAGAATTTGCAAGCTGTCATTGAACCGGGGGGAGCTACACTGCGTGTGCTGTCTATTACTGTGTATGCATGGCAAGTGTGAGAGCGCTGAAGTTGCGTAGTGGCCGCGAGCGGTTTTGCAGACAGATAGAGATTTCAAATTGGATATGAAGATGAAATCTGACACATAGTAATAATAAAATAATTGCTGTCTGTGGTTCTATATGGCCTGTGAAAATAATTTAGAAAAATTTTAGTTTGAGATGGATTGGTAATTGATATAATTGAGAACCCCTGGTTAAATGTGTTCTTGGTTACATCAATTTGAAAGCTGGACCAAAGTGTTTGATTTAATTCAATTACAACTAGGCCCAATACAAAGATAAGCTGCAAGTGCAGTTTGGAGTCTGGACAGTCTTTTTCTCTCAACGCCTCAATAGGTAGATCTTGCTTTCACCAAGGCAAAGGTCGGCGATCTTGGGCCTAAAAAGTTTGGGGACCACTGATTTAGGTATAGGCGGCTGCATATATGAAAAAAAACACACCTAACCCTAAAAAAATTCTAACAAAAGGTTTCTCAGCTTTTTCTTGTAGTATTAGGGGTCCTTAGTAACATACTAAAAGTTTACCAAAGTTTGATCACTAGAAAGGTGTATTTTTCAAGATGGCGTCCAAGATGGGCCAGAAAGTCCTTAAAATATCCCATTTTTTGACCTAGCCAAGTAATCTTGGTGTCTAACCCCATGTTTTCTGTGTCTATGAATTCATTGGACTTGTCTTAATTGCACTGGCATAATTATATACTTAGGAATTCATGTTGTATGAGTTTAGCAGGGCTGTAACGGTACACAAAACTCACAATTTGGTTTGTATCACAATGTTTGACCCACAGTTCTATACATAGGCCTACCTTGATGTTTTGGCAAGGGGTGCAAGACTTTAGAGTCTTGAAAAACATTGATATTGACATTATTGAGATGATCAGTCAACTTGAACGCAAGAGTTTTAAACAAATGCTAATGATGCTAACCTGATTTAATAGCTATTTAGATAGTCGTCTTCTATGCGTTCATTGGTGGGTTAGGGTTAGCACTTAAAGGGTTAGGGCTAAGTGCTAATGTAATTTGGATTTATACGAAATTATTATACGGCTCTTCAGAATGTTCCAAAAAGTACCGTTGATTTGAATGGGCCATCCCTACGTCATACCCATACATTAATTCCTGCTAACAGACCTCTGCGAAAGATAATCACCGCTGTCATTGGCAACGGGTTTTGTACTTCTAATTCACATCTTTCATATCATTCCGCCAGAAGTCCAGTCATTTTAACGCAACAGTAGAGAGTAATTTGAAGTCAGCAAGTAATGGGTTGCTATGCAACACCTGAAACTTCAAAGTTCTATTTGCTTGAAGAACTATTTATTTCTAAACGGGACACATGAAACGGCACCTAAATCATTAAAAAGAGGTATGTTGGAGGAATGTCTTCTATCGTTTTTGGCAAGTACCCGTATAATAAGCGGGATAATGTATTGTCCGTCGGTCATTCTCCAAAAATAATTCCCTTCAGGACGAAACAACACCCTCCGCTGCGCGTCGGGGTGTTGTTCGCCCCGTCGGGAATTATTTTTGTAGAATGACCTCCGGACAATACATTATCCCTTACTTATTAATCCCCCTGAAGCCCTGCCTTTGCGCACTGTACTCAATTTCTGAGAGGGTAGTAGGATCTCTCTGTAGTGAGGAGGACAGTGAGTAGCCACATCAGTTGTGCACCATATCTCCTGCAATATTACTATGTCTATGTTTTTAACATATTTTTGGAAGTCCTTATTGAGGCTCTTAACACCAAAGGTTGATTAACTCAACCCTTGTATGTTCCACATACCAATTGAAAGAAAATCTATTTGGCTTTATGGTTTTTTGTTGCTGGTCTGGCCACGATCCACTGCCCATTAGGTGAGCACAGATGAGGCTGAGCATCTGCTGAATCTCTCCGAGTTCTCTGCCGGCAGAGCGTCCTGTACCACTGAGCGCCTGGGCATAGGTGAGTGTCCCTGGTCGAGAGGGCCGGAGTCGATGGGGCGGTGAAGCTGCACCATGTGGCAGTGTAGGCACATGTCCATCCACAGAAGGCGGCCCAGCCATTGGTCCAGGCCTCTCCTGGGGCCTCCTCTGTTTTCCGGGGAGTGGCGAGCTAGCAGGTAGGTGCTGAGGGAGACTGTTTCTTTCGGCTGGTATTGGCTGCAGGGGGTGTTGATTGGCTGCTGGTGGTGGCGGCCTGTGTGATGGAATGGGCTGAAGGGGGTGTTGATTGGCTGCTGGTGGTGGCCTGTGGGTTGGTATGAGCGTGGTTGGCCTGGTCAGGGGTTTTAGGTGTTGTTGGGTGATGGTGGTTGATGGAAAACAGCTGTTTCTAGAGGCTCTGCACTGTGGAGGGCAGCCCTCAAAGGGCCCTTGTGCCAGCCCTAAGGGGGCCTGTACAGGGCCTGTGGAGGCTTGCTTGCTGTGGGCCTAGTGAGGGCTCCTGTGGGCTATGTTAGGGCTGCCCACGCAGGGCCAGCACTGAGGGGCCAGTATTTGGCCAATGAGCAAAAGCTCAGGGGCCCTGTGTGGGCAGCCCTCAAAGGGCCCTTGTGCGTACAGGGCCTCTGGAGGCTTGCTTGCTGTGGGCTATGTTAGGGCTGCCCACACAGGGCCAGCACTGAGGGGCCAGCATTTTGCCAATGAGCAAAAGCTCAGGGGCCCTGCGTGGGCAGCCCTCAAACGGCCCTTGTGCCAGCCCTAAGGGGGCCCATATGTGGTAGCCCGCACAGGCCCAGCATGGGTTTTCTGGGCAGCTTAGACTCTAGAATCTTTTGTTGGGCTCTTCGGTGACAGCCCGCAGTGAACCCAAAGCTGCGGGCCTCGCTTGGGCAAGCCCACACCGGGCCTGTGTAGGATTCATCGTTATCATTATAGTGTCATGGTCATTTAGGTCTTTCATTTTTACTTTCCACCCATTGCATATTCCCTCTTTCTTTACAGAGGGGTAGTGCTTGAAAAAGGAGAAATGTGCAATTACTTAAAGAAGCATTCCGGATCAATTGCTATTCGCTAACGATATGCTAGCGGCTAAAACTAACGAAATCTCTTGAAATGTGCAGCCTTTGACAATATGACAAACTAGTTACTCAACAACTGTCCTAACACAGTCAAACATCAAGCAAGTGCAACACAAGACAAAGCAAGTAGAAATCCAGGCGGCTTTATGCAATCTTACATTTAGCGGTTATATGCCTATGGACCGTAGTATGGCAATGGCACGGAGGCGAATCTCCATATTAAAAGTCATTGTAGGGCCCCAATTTTTTTCAAGCTGTTTTTTTAAGGTAAAACTGCTTATCCTAACCCTAAACCTGAAGTATAATTGTTGCATAGTGTTACTTTAAGGGGAATTTTACTTATTTTTCGCATATATATGCTTGTAACCAATAACTTTAATATATAATCCTTCTTGAACTCACTTATCTATCATGCAATATGCTTATTAGAATATTACATGGCCAAAACATGTATCAGGCACAAGTATTCCTGGTTTTGGCGGTAGACAAAGGAGTAATGGTCATTTTAAGGACCTGACGGCCGCCATTTTGAAAATGTGGCCTTTCTTGGAGTCAAACTTTGGTAAACTTTTAGTATGTTTTTAAGTACATCTGATACTAGTGTAAACCACTGAAAAACCTTTTGTTAGAATTTTTTGGGTCATACTTGCAGCTGACTAATAGTAATCAAGCTTCCACTCGGACCAAGTTTTCCAACGAGCGAACTCTCCTTTCGCTTTTGCCTCCGAGCAGAATTTGCAGATCACGCCACTCCTTTCTTCATATGTAAATATGCCTGAAAGTTTTAACCTTCCTGTGTCAGTTTTGACTATTTAATCTAGCCACTCATGTTTAAACTTTAGGCAGACCTTTTTCTGCGGCACCTGCTCTGCCTTTCTTTTCGCCATGGTAGCCTGTAACTGCTGGAGCAGAGCCCGCAAAGAGTAGCCTTAAGGATACTTTGTATGTAAACATTCTAACGTAAAACCGGCTTGGTTAGCAAACATGTCAGTATTTTAAATGTTTATTACCTAGCCTACATCGCCTTTGAGGCTCAGATTTTTAATGCCTGAAAGAAAGTTGTTTGTGCGGTCTGAAAAATGTGCGCGGTCTGAAAAATCTATTGCGCAGCCACTTCGACTGGCCTGCGCGGCCGCGCGCAGCTTAGAGGGAACATTGATTGACATGTCCCTGTGTAGTCTTCCTCAGCCATAGCTACTGGGTGGCTTTTTCAACAGCCTCAGACAGGCTCCTTTAAAGCTCCTTTGAGTGACCAACCTCAGAAACCAAAATCCAACAAAAGCATTGTGGCTGATTGAACTACAAAGCCCCTTAACACCTATCTCCACTGGTCCTGTGTGTGATTGCCAACCTCATTCCCTTGCTGCAGCTACCAGTTCTGCACACTTAACCTTCTTCCTTTCAAAGGCAAAATGAATCGTTAACCCAATAAAGTAAACAATGCGCTCTCACTCAGAATACACCACCACATCTGGTCTCATAGCAGTCACAACAACATACTGTGGAACTTGGAGTTTCCTGAAAACAGAGGAAGATGTGGACACGCTGGTCAGGCACACAGACCTCTTCCAGGAGATGATGTACTGTCCTGATGCCACTGTGGTGCTGCCGTCGGGCACAGGGGGGCACTTGAGACAGAAGCACTCGCTGGCACACTCTCCAGTCTGAAGCACCACTGCAGTCAACAAGACATTCAACACCGTAAGAACACAGCACCACTTACGACAGCATATTGTTTTTTTCTTTTCATTGCTAAGCTGATACAAAAATTATAATAGGACTAGAATTATAACACTTGTTTACATTTTATATATGCGTGGGTACAGGGTGCGATTTGTCCAAAAACCAGAGGGGGGGATGTTTTTTTTTTTTTTATCATGAAAAAAACAAGCAATACATAGGCCTAATTCTCTTCATATACATGCATCATATTAGCCTGGTGACACCAGCCTACGTATTTCCGCCTGAATTGATTTCAAGCTCATACTCAGTCTGGCCCAACCCCATTGACAATCGTCTCCAGAACTCAAAATTTTGCAGGACCAATCAGCGAACAGTTCAGAGCTGTGACGCAAAACTCGCCTTGGAGGAAAAGACACGAAAAGCTATCGGAAAAGTTGTCTCAACTCTCGAGAACATCAGAAAATTAAAAGGAGAACAAGAGTATTTTCTTGTAAGTTTTATGATTGGAAAGGACGTCGTAGCTCTTCTCCCAACTGGCTTTGGGAAGAGTTTAATCTACCGAATGCTTACTAAACGTTGCTGATTGGTTAAGGGAACTCCAATGATTTTAAACCTCAAGATAAGCACCCGCCGATCTCGGAAACCAAAATGCATTGGGTTGGCCCAGACTGAAAGACGGAATGAAATGGAGTCACAGGCTGGTAATGGCCAGGCTAGCATCATATATGTCTATGATATGATAATCGCTGCTAGACGCTCAGTTCTTGTGCTCCCTCTCATTCACGTTGAAATACTGAAACCGAAACTTTGAAACTGAAACGCAACTGTTTTGGACAGAACTCGCTAATTCAGTGAACAAATATTTTCATATTCATTGTACAGTAGCCTATACACGGAAATTAGCAAAGCCAGCGAATTCTGAGAATGCCGACAGTTCGGGTAAGGTGAACGTTAGTGCCAGCGATGTAAGCAAGTGTAAGAAAACGCTGTCACAACCTGTCTGTTTTTTCATTGTTTTTTTAATAATTGAGGGTTATCCCCCCCATGTATGAAATTCATCCAGCTGAGGTGGGGATGTAAAAACCAGAGGGGGGGTAAATCCCCACCATCCCCCCCGGCAAATCGCACCCTGCGTGGGTATATCCCGGCCGACCTCAAGCAGATGGGTCCCCCCTTATGTGCCGTGGTTCTGCTTAAGGTTTCTTCCTGCCTAACAGGGAGTTTTTTTTTGCCCCTGTTGCCATTGTGCATGCACTAAGGGGGTCTAGGCTCTGGGCTCTGTTAAGCGCCTAGAAGCAATTGCATTGTTATGGCGCTATACAAATAAAATTGAATTGAATTTAATTACTTGTGTGTTTGTGTTAATGAACTGCTCATTCATTAATCATTCATATAATTCCTCATATGCCATGCCTTGCTTTACTTAACATTCTGGCTGCTTTACAGCTATGACAAACTGTTTGCCATCTGAGGATTTGAATGTAAGCGACTTAATAAATAGTCTACATTAAACTAATGAATGAACACGAACAGGCAAAACTAAACCTCATAGAGGTGGAGAACAGGCTCGTCTTGAAGTCGTAGTAGCTGCGTGTGTTCCAGCTTTCTTACCATCCTCCACCTGAGACTCAGGCTGGTCGATGGCGGCCATAGTGGAAGCGAGGTCCAGCCGGCTGGTCTGCAGGTGCAGTGGCCATGGTGACGCACTCAAGATGTCAGTCATGAGTAAGAAGGGAATGTCCATGAAAACCCTGTCCAGGTTCTCAAACTAAAATCACACACACACACACACACACACACACACACACGCTCAAAGGAATGTATGTAATGCTCCTCAAAACAGCTTGTCTTTTTTAAATTCCTTCAAGTGAACAGATTGAGACATTTTCACTCACCTTTTTAGACACAAACCTGGTGGTCACCTCAAATGGAATGACAGTTTCTATGGTAACAGTTTCATCCTGTAAAAACAGCATGCGCACACCAAACAGATGACTAACGCATATCCCCAACAAAACACAACAACAACAGGTAATGTGGACATTTATCTATATTAAGACACAGAAGCTATATGCTTTTTCCATGTAACATTTACATTCAATTCATTCATCCGACGGAGGCTTTACTCCAAATGTCTCCCGCACAGGGTGCCCTCATGACCTTGGCAGTGACCCACTCGCTCTAGGAGTGGAGCTGCAGTCCTCTAACTCCCTGGCGGACGTACCTTGTGACACTTGCAGGTGATCTCCTTGCCCTCCACAGTGGTGCTCATGGTATAGGCCACGTGGAAGAGGAAGATGCGTGAGCCAGTGGTGACGGAACGCACGTACAGAGACTTCTCAATCTGTCCCCCACGCCACGCCAGAGACGGGGAGAGGGAGAGGGAGAGGGAGAGGGAGAGGGAGAGGGAGAGGGAGAGGGGGACAGAGGACTGTTCATCACCTTTGCACAAACAACTGGGGTATTAGTAGACATGGAGGCTCCATTCATTGGCACAGATTAAAAGCGTGGATAGGAACCTTAAAGGGAACAGAGACTAAAAGTAAGGTGACAAACCTTCTCTCCAGGCTGCAGGTCTCCGATGGGGAGGTCAGTGAGCAATGCTGGATGGGTGTCATCACACACCTCGCTTCCATTTAGGGTCACATGGGTCGTCTGGGTGAGGTTTGCGTCCTGGCCTGCACACACACACACACACACGACACACGACACACATTTCCATAATTTCAGAAACAAGCAAACACATCTGTGGACATGAAGGCTCAGATGAAGCCTGTGTCCCACCTGGTTTGAGGCCGGCTGTGAGCTTGACCTCTCTGGCCACGCTATCCTCATGAGACTGGATAGTCAGAGCCATGCAGTACATCTCGTTGTTGAGCGCTGGGGGCTCGTGACGCAGCTGGACGGAGATACGGGGAACTCTGGAGATGACCCTAGAGAGGAGAGGAGAGGGGGACAAGCCCTTAACACAACACGACTATGTCCCTACTGACATACAGTGTATGAACAAACACCACTATATCCCTTCTGACATACAGTATATGAACAAACCTCAATTTTCAAGTAAGGAATATGTTTAAAGGTAAAATATGTAGATATTTTGGGAAAACATAACAAAACTATTACCCCAACAATAACGATATTATGATTAAAAGGAAGGAAGAGTGTTCAATATTCATCACGCAGGGGCTCTTCTTGAAGCACCTAAACCTACACACTCAAAGAAGTGTGTTCCCAGGCCAAGTATCTGTTTTAGAATACAATGAGCTGTTTGATATTTTCTTCAAACTGAGCCAAAACCATCATTGCACAAAGATCTCAGCTGGACCCTCTAAGATTGGCACGTACATGGTGCTGGCCTGAATGGTCGCCATGTCCCAGTCCGGCGGTTGATCCGGGAGACGACCACGCCTCTTGAAGGAGCGAGACGCCTGCAAAGCCTCATGGGAAGATGCTGCATCACCGCCTCCACCTCGCCAGTTGAGGTAGACAGAGCGGCCATTCTCACTGCCCAGCATCAGGTGTACGCCTGTGATCTAAACACACACACACACACACACACACACACACACACCCACACACACACACACACACACACACACACACACAAATTGGCAATCCCAACATACATATATTTGCTAAGCACATGGTCATTCTGTTGTCTGTGCATACCTCTATCTTCTTTCCCACGTCTTCGGTCTTGGCCACAAACCTGAAGCAGTACTTGCGTGTCTTGCCGGGGACTAGACACATGTTCTCCTGGGTGGATGGCTCCAGGATGTCCTGGGACTTGCAAGGCTCCTCCACCAGGCAGTACTGGTTGTAATCCTGTCAAACATTTGAAATAGAAACACGTCACCTTTGCTAGTTTACAGAAGGAGACACTGACCTTTCTGACCAGTCAGAACGTTGGAGCATTGGAACCATTTAAAGCATTGTAAACCATCCACATGTCAGAATTTAAAACCTTGGTGGACATTGTGTGTGTGTGTGTGTCTGTGTGTGTGTGTGTGTGTGTGTGTACGCGCTCGTACCTGGTTACTTAAGCTCACACACAGCTTGGAGAAGCGAAGAGAGTGTGGACAGTCAGCCTTCAGGTAGACGTGGAGCTGCACTGGGTCGTCCACGTGGAAACTGGGAGACAGGAACTTGGCCTTACACTGAACTGCAAGAGCAAGGAAGCAGAACATCTCATCACTAAGAATTCAACAAGTATTTCATTCTGGCAAAAATTCAAAAACCCTCTCTTATTTCATTTAACATGAAGTAAGGGATAATGTATTGACCTGGAGGTCATTATCCAAAAATACTGACGGACAATACATTATCCCGCTTATTAAACAGTTACTTGCCAAAAACAAAAGAAGACATTCCTCCAACATACCTCTTTTTCATGATTTAGTTGCCGTTTCATGATTCCCGTTTAGAAATGAATAGTTCTTCAAGCAAATAGAACTTTGAAGTTGCAGGTGTTGCGTAGCAACCCATTACTTGCTGACTTCAAATTACCATGAGTCTGTTACGTTTACTGACTGGACTTCGTGCGGAACGATATAAAAGATGTGAATTAGAAGCACAAAACCTGTTGACAGCGGTCAATATCTTTTCGTAGCAGTGAATTATCAGGAAATATTCACCGGCGAACGTTGGCATGGCCCATTCAAAATCAACGCTACTTTTTGGAACATTCTGAAGAGAAGTATAATAAAAACAATTATTGAGCTATTCCTCCTGTGAACTCTGATAGCAAATTCAGCTATAAACACGTCTCCTGTATTCACAGCAGCACAATCTCATTCCGGTGGTTTCACTCTAACCAACTACGCCAAACAATGAGTGGTTTATGGCAAACACTAATATAATTGCCATTAGATCAAAACTTTCCAATTATCTCTTTCCACTCACCAAAGGGCACATAATCCTGCATATCCACTGTGAATTCATTACTTCCTGCCAGGGAGACGCGGTCGCCCCACAGGGCCTGAGCAGCCTTCACTGACGCTGGGTCACAGTCAGGCTCTGGTTCTGGCACCTCGTTCTGGGAGTGGAGGGGGGAGAGCACAGTGAGTTACTATGCAATGACAACATTAAACAGCTGTGTTTGGTACTCCCAAGGTCTCCCAACACCCAGACTAGAAACTGTGCTGATATGTGTGTTACATCGCTGACAGAAGCTGCCTTGAGAACAAGTTCACAAAAGTTGATATTTCTGTGTTGCTCTAGCTCAGAGCATGTGATGCTTAAGGTGGGTAGTCTTGAGATGCGCGGCGGCAGCATGACACTCACCATCAGCACCTTGATGAGGTTCTTCTCAATGCGGGACTTCTGCTCACCGCGGAGGGTGGAGGCTGACGAGGAAGAACAGGTCGTCAGGTTTAAGAGCAGGGAGACGAGCCACATGATCATCAGTAATGAGGGGTTGAATACTGATGTGTAATATTGATTGGAGTGATTATTTAAAATGTATAAGAAACATACTCAAAAACAACGATACATAGCCAGACTTGCTATAGCTAAAGACGCCTAGAGACAAATTCAATTGGTATTGGCTCTATATAAATAAAACTGAATTCAATGAAAACGCAGCTAACAACAGAGCCAGGTCAAAGCGTGTGAAAGGTGGGCGCTCCACACCTCGTCCCACCAGCTCCATGGAGTAGGTGATGTAGTCCTTGATGTGGGCCATCAGGTAGGAGCACTTGAGGGCAGTGCAGAGGATGGAGGTCAGCAGGCTCCACCAGCGCTCCGTGCGGTAGTCACACATCACGTAGTCCAGCAGCCTGGGGGAGGGGGGGCACACAGACAGGGGCACACACACACAGGCCGGTCAAAATGTTGCCGCTTTAATGTTTCAAGATTTGAGAAAAGAATAGATTCATAATGCAGTCTCTTCTTCTTAAGTAATGTATTACTCACTCAGTCACTCAGTCACTCAGTCACTCAGTCACTCAGTCACTCAGTCACTCAGTCACTCAGTCACTCAGTCACTCAGTCACTCAGTCACTCAGTCACTCAGTCACTCACTTTAGGGCTTTGGTGTAGTCCTTGGCATGGTAGTACTCCTCTCCCATCTGTACCACTGTAACGGGAGGCAAGGAGGTATGGAGTTTGCTTGGATGATCATGACACACTATTGCCACAGACAGACATCACTACCCTTATTTATATTACTATTAACCGTTTATCAACAGCATGAAAATATTGTATGCAATTTTATAAAACAAACCCTGAATTAACTGCACCCGTGTGTTAACAGTGTTTTTTTTTATGTTAAATCATCGTGTCAAAAAATGAAGTATGTTCTGGGTCCTCTGTATCATACAAGTAACAGATCTACTTAACACTACTTGGCACGTGCACATTTTGTGTGAGCGAGAGAGAGAGTAAGAGAGAGACTCAGTGCACACTAGTTACAGGGCTGGTCATTGTTGGCAGCTGGTGGTAGCCAGCTAGCTAATTCACTGAAGCAAGACTTAAAAGGAAATAGTGGGTTTTTTTGTTCTACAAGAAAAAAAATGACAGCAGCGAGGCGCAGGCGAGACTGGGGGAGGAGGAGGAGGAGGAGGAGGAGGAGTTGTTATCTCCTGTTGCTGACCATTTGGGTAAGAGAGAGGTAAATTCCCATGCTAGCTGACACGGGCAAAGATGGGAAGAGCCACATGACCACAGTGAATAATTATAAATTCATGTACAGGCCGCACCCGAATTTTAACCGCAGAGTGGGGGAAAGTTTACAAAATCAATGTATAAACCGGGGTTTATAGTCAGGAAATGATTGTATGTGGTATAAGGTGAGAAATCCAAAGGTGTCTTTGTAAAAAGAGCAGAAGGCAGTTCATTTTCTTAAGATCCTTTGGCATAGACTTCGGCTTTAATGATATGATGCCGTTATTGGGTATATATTTTCTCTACTCAGCTAACTTTTCAAATGAGTTTAGTTTTGAAAGTAATGTACGAGGAGACTTAAATAAAAGAAAGCGTCCTTAGATAATGAACTTCTCCCCAACACTCACTTAAGTGGCTCTTCATACGTGGACACTTGTACTTCTTGAACTGGGCCACTGCATTGCTAAGCAAAGCAATGATCAACTCCTGTAAGAGACATAGACAGACAGAGTAGGCAGACAGAAACGTTCAACAAACAAGTTTACTTGTTCACTTGCGTAATAAAGTACTTAATAAAAGTATAGTCATCGCCAGCAACAAAAACAAGCAGTGCACTTTAATAGGGAATACAACTATTTTAACATCCTTGACCTATCTATGACTATGGTGAGTTTGGTCAATGGATGAATGCTTTAATCATTATCAGGAATTATTAAAAGAATTTAACTGCATTTGAGAGTAGTGTAGGGCAACGCATGACTTTGGCTTTATGAGGTCAACTCAAAGGAGTTTCCTTTAACCTCCATTTAAACATTGACAAAGATGTTCAGAGTTCAACAACAGGTCGAGGTGAGCAAACTGTCGAAGTGTTATAGTCGGCTACAGAGGTCATGTGTGAGGGGAGTTAGTAGTAGTGTGTGTGTGTGTGTGTGTGTGTGTGTGTGTGTGTGTGTGTGTGTGTGTGTGTGTGTGTAGCCCTAACCGAGTGAGGTATATCTTTTTCCTTCATCTGGAGAGCCAGAATGCCCAGTTTCTCCTTTTCTGCGTCGGGAGGATCGATACCTAAGAGAGCGTAGGAGTGAGAGCGAGAGACCAACAAA
Organism: Sprattus sprattus; assembly: GCF_963457725.1. Taxonomy (NCBI): domain Eukaryota; kingdom Metazoa; phylum Chordata; class Actinopteri; order Clupeiformes; family Clupeidae; genus Sprattus; species Sprattus sprattus. The sequence continues at coordinate 35,242,771 of NC_137925.1, read as the reverse complement.
CAAACAAACAAAAAAGAAACAAAAGGAGGATCATTTCAATAGTTCCAGCAAATCTTACTCATAAACATTCCAAGGACACAATACCCTGTCTGGATGACTACACAAAAACTACATTCAGTTCTCACTTGTTCAAAACACAAACCAACACTGCTAGCAGACAACACACACACACACGCACACTCACACGCACACTCACACTCACACGCACACACGGACTCACTCTGGTGGCCCTGCCTCCAGGGTCTCTGGCCGTAGAAGTCCAGCGCTCCTGCCGTTGTCTCAAGAGGGTCTGGGGCTGGATGAGCTGCATTGGGCTGCAGGAGAAACAGAGGAAGATATTTTACTATAACATTAGAACTAGCTAGAGCATCATCATAAGATCTTTTACTATAACATTACAACTAGCTTAAGCATCATCAAGTCGTTGCGGCTTGAACTCCATCAATTCAAGCCTTAATAAAGGTTATCAGATATTGCCAAGTTACCGGCTTGGTAGCTGTGGTTCATTTTCTTCAATAATACACTCTTAACACAGAGTGTTGCCATCCATAGATTTAAACAACACCAAAACCAGGAACATACAAAGATTTTACACTGCCTATCTCTTCTGCTGAGGTCTGTTTTTTTTCACAAGTATCTCTAACCAATTTTTAAAAGTATATTCTTTTAGAGGCTTTTTTTTTTAAACTGTTCTTATACCCCTTTGACCTTTGACTTACTTAGTAGTGCTGTTTCACTAGATCACTAGATTTGATTGTATATTAACAAAGGACTGCTGATATGCATTCTGCCAACAGTTATGCTGTTACTCCTCAGCGTAACTAATAACGTACACACATCAGGCAACTTGCTCTGTCTCTTTTCTTCCCCCCCTACTGAAGCCCATCTCCACTGTGGGATGCTGTCCCAGTCATTCCATCTGATATACCTATAGAAACCCTCTGCATACAGATGCCCATTCCCACCAAATTATGCACAAATTCTACTTCTCCTAATCCTGATCCTGATTCGCTCTTCTCCTTCTTTCCTCCCTTCCCTTCTGCACCCCCCTCACCCTCCCCCTCCCCCACCTCCCCGAGCTGAGGTTCTGTTCAAGGTTTTTTTCCTGTTCAGAGGGAGTTTTCCCTTGTCCCTCGCCTTAGTGCTTGCTTTACGGGGTTTAGGCTCTGGGCTCTGGAAAGCACCTAGAGACAATTTAAAATGTCATTGGTGCTATACAAATAAAACTGAATTGAACTATAAAACTGTGACTTTACAGACCCCACCAACTGAGACCAGAGTTCAAGGATCACATCGTCTGCTGGCTACCTACCTCGTGGCTGCAGAGCTGGCCGGCCTGCTGCTTCCGCTCCTGGGCGTAGTACGCCGCCTGCTGGTAGTAGAAGCCAGGGTTCTGGGTCTGGATGGCAGTGAGGCCCAGCTTAATGGCCTCGTCGAAGAGATCACCAAAGGACTGAAACCTAAAGGGTAACAGAGAAAGAGTGCAAACTGTCTGAGATTTAAGGGGAATTGAGGGATTATCAAAGTTTAACTCAGTGTTGAGAATGGCATTTCTTTCCACAGAACTGTAGAGTACATTTCCCAAGTGGTTGACTGAGCAACGCTTGCTGATATCAATGTTACACAAATGCTACACTTAAAGACGTTTTCCAACAAAACATTCTCCCAAACGTTGCATACTGCTTTCTTACTGAGCAGTCAAGTAACATCGCAAACGGTCTCTCAAAACACATCATACGAAGACTTTTCATATACACTGATCACTCTCATGCAAACATCGCCATTTGCTTCTTGTTTTTTTTACATTGGCCAACAGTAGTTTGGTTGTTATCAAACAGACAGGAAAATGGCCTTGAGCACAGAAGTGTCTTACTGTTTGGACATCCAGGCAGTGTGTTCGAACGCCAGCTCTGCGCTGCCGATCTTCTTCTTGCACAGGTCGATGTGTTTCCTGAACTGAGCTATGGCATCCAGGGGGGTGTTGTGCTGGAAGCACAGCCTGCAGATCTGAAGTTGAAACATAAGTGACAGGCTACGATAAAACATCCAACTCTCTTCCTCTTTAAGACATACTCAGCAATTTCAGGGCAATGGAATCGGATAGCCACAGACAGGATATGCTGTTGAAACACCTCTGTGGTGCTTTAGTTCTGCAGTCATTTAAAGAAAGAGTATTTAGTTTTAAAAGGTGTGCTTTATAGATAGCTAGCATGCTGGCTTTTAGCTAGTTAGCTTCTTCATTTTAGACAAAACTGCCTCTTTAGGTTTACCTTGTAGTTGATGAAGCCGGCCATGGTCTTAATCTCCAACATGTTGGTTTCATGAGCCCGTAACTCATGCACAAGGCTATAGGCTGTTCTGTAGTATCTGTAATATGGAGATCGTGTTTAGTTTACAGCGGTGAACAAATGTGAAGATAGAAATTGTGTGTGACGTGTCAACCCACGTACACTGTGCATGAGAAGAGGCTTACTTGAGTGCATTTTGTGTGTCTTGTTTGAGCTCGCTGAAAAATCCAATCTTAAACTGATGCCTCACAAACAGTAACTGTGATGACAAATGGAAACAAAATATTTCAAAGCTCAATAAAAGTTATTTCAAGTTTTGGCATATAACTACTTAAATGATTCACTGACAAGATGTAGTAAGAAGTTCCTAATTTTCAGGCAGTTGAAAACACTTTACCTGGTGGGTTGTTTTGTTGAGGAACTCCTTGTGAGACTTAACTCGTCTTATTTCTGTGTAGTAGTATGTCTGGGCATGTTCATAGAAGGCATTCTCTAGCCTACAGACAAGTGCGCATCACCAGTGTTAAAACAAAGCACATTCCTAACATTTTGTTCTTTTAAGATGAGTTACCATGTCAATTAGCTTAACACAATATCCAAAATGAAAAATACTCCTAGCATGTTCCACACAAACTTTCAAAACATCAAACTGTTGCCTAGAAACAAGAACCAACTCAGGCCACGGCTATACCCAGGGAGCCATTCAACATGCAATTTAGCACTAAAGTATTAAATGCCTTCCTGACAAACTAACACATTTCAGTCAGTCAGTGCACATTTGCGATGAATAAGTCACCTCACCTGATGATGTAGCCCACAAGGTGGTCAGTGTGGGGAAGAACAAAGAGAGACTTCCCTGACAGGTCACAGGCGTTACAGAGGGCAGCAGCACGCTCAGAGGCCACCACATCCTCCCCTAGACAACCAACAATATGCCCATGAGGTCTTGGAACAGCCAGAAACATTTATTTATTTATAAACGGCCCTGATCAATCAGGAATGACTCTGGTTTAGGACAAGCAATACCTGGAGGAAGAGGGGTTTTCTTCTGAATTAAGACTACAGCAACTTTGGTGTTTCTGCCTTGCAGACTTGTTCTGTTTGAAAAAATCAAAGATCTACCCCAATATCGAAAAGTATCATCAAACAGACCAGAGATATGTATTATTTATCATGCTGGTTAGACTCTCCAGACAAAGTGATTGACAACAGTAAACAAACTACCTGACAATTTCCACTTTGGTGGCACACTCTGACTGCTTCTCCTTCCATTGCGCATCATCCCAGTCAAGCTCATAGAAGAGAACCACCAGAGCCGGCACAAGGTTCAAGTGCTTATTCATCCAGCCAGTCTTCAAAATTCCTTTTGGTATGTACCACTCATACGAGGTTCTCTGGGGTGCGGAGGGGTGAGAGAAAGGGTCACATACATTGAACAATCTAGAGGAAGGTCTGTGTGTGGAGAGCTGTTTTTGGGGTTGTTCTTTTTACATACTTTTGTGCGGCACTTGGGATACTCGTGGTCTCCTGGCAGGACTTTGAAAGAGATGGGCACACGGTCAGCTCTCCGGTTGGCACAGAATGCATCCCAGATAGCGCGGTGCACAGCATTGTACACCACATCCAGACCCGTCAGCGCCACGAAAGCCATGGGTCTGCAGCAGAGCTCCGGGGGCAGGTCCCACTGTGTGGGGCTCATCATGACTAGTGAAAGGCCAGGTCTGCGAACGACATGACAGCTTGACTAATGATTCAAACGAAACATGCCTGATAGAGAACTGTCTGAAAGAACAAGACCACCCTGAAGGAAGTGAGTTATCGGTCAAAGGTTATGTTACAGCTAACAATCCAACTGGCGATAAGAAGGTTTAAGTTAGCTAAATTATGGCTACAAAGCTACACGATAAATTATAAATATCCACATCCACAATGGTCTCATTGTATAAAAGATATTTCAGAAAACTAAAGCATATGTGTCAAACAATCGTAAACAATGACAGAGGAATGTGCAATTAGGTTGGTTGAAAATCATATCCTTAACCGAAGGGAAAATCAGCTGACATCCCAAACAAATCTGCTGCTAGGCTAACGTTACATTGCAGCCTATGGACTTTTCAGCGGTAGATGGATTTATGTCAGTCTAGTTACACATGACATCCGACTTCCAATCTACTCAAAACTGGCTGATGAATTGTTAAACCATTGTTAAATACTTGTCAAGTCTTTGACTGCACATTTAGTAGACAGCTTGGTTAGCTAGCTTAAACTAGCAAGTTAAATACTTGCCAGCTGGGCTGGCTAGCAACAGATTTACCTCTCAAAAAGGTTTAGTCTTTCGAAACTGTGTACTCCAAATGTGAACTGGGTTTATATGTACATTACTCCTTATCTTGCGTACGGACTAAATACATTGTCCTGTTTCTTTAAGCGCTCTATTTTAAACAGTATGGTCTGCGAAGTTGTTAGCTAGATGGCTAGCTGAAAACCTCTTCTGCCAATCTTGAGGCAGCGTGAAGCCAGCGACAATAACGTCAATTTCAATATGGCCGCAATTCGTAACTTCCTGTGTCAAAGTAAAAGTCTGAATGTATTATTTATTAGTTTAAAATTATACAATTCCTTCCTGCTGTTCACGAAACTAGACATTGGATTATGCTCTCAACTCAATAAATAAATGTGAAACATATTCAGTACAGCCTAACAACCTGTGTTCATAGTGTTGCCTTTTTTCTATTTGTATTTGTGAAGTTGTTTATCATTGTTATTATGGTCATTGGTCTAAGTCTAAGAAATTGGTACAATTTATGTTTACATTTTATGAAACAGTTTGTCATGCTGCTTCACAAATTGTAGTTCCTTTGTGTAATAAGAGTGTTCCTTAATGTTTATGCAGACTGTTAAATAGTTCTTTAACATGTTCTGTAGCATCTGGTGGAATTTATATACAGTACATATCATAGCCATCTCAGTTGTTTTCCCTTAATATAATTGAGTAGATTGTGAAAAGCCACGTGAATCTCTCTGTGGCCGCTTGTAGAACATGTCTTCGCCTACAGATGCACAGATATACAGTGCCAACTCCTTAGTATTCAAAACTGATATGGGGTCAAAGGTTACAAAGTCAAAGAGTAATTGCCATGTTTTTGCATTTCTTTATTACCAATATAAAAATAATCTTTTTTTTTTCTTCTTCTTTTTTTTTTTCATTTTACCAATTCATACTTCAGGTGCTTTGTCTTATTGCACGTGATCCTTACATGGTGCCACAACAATCAAAATAGAAGACACTAAATGGGATTTACAAAACTACATATAAAATACATGTAAAATGGGTTTAATTAAACAAACAAGACTAAATGTCTTCCTTTCTTCAAGAAGGAAACTTAAAATGAGTCCTCTTGCTTTTTTTAAAAGGTACATTCCCTTTCTCAGAGTCTGAGTGGACGGGTCGGCCTGGCATCTTGAGGCCTGTCCAAGGGCTCCACACTGGGGCTCTCCCAAGCTGAGGGCCCTCTGTGAGGGGTTGCTTAAGCAGGACACCTCCCTCTCCAGCTGTGCCTGTCTGGTGCTCAGAGCTGCTCAGGTAACAGATCTGGGTTCGGCTGATTACTCAGCAATTTCTTCTTTTTCTTCTGTGGAGACAGGGCAGTATGCTCAGGTAAACACAATTAAGTGATTTCTCTCATGAAGATGGATTTACACATAAACACACCCTTATTGATGGTTAAAATCAGTTACCTTCTTAAGGGTAGCCTCCTCTACAGGTGGAGCTGATGGCGCTACTGTGACTTCCTCCTTTTCTCCTTCCATGTCTTTGTCCTTTTTTTTCTCTGCAAAAATGGTACATGACATTTTTCAGAGCAAATTGTACTGTACTGGCTGTTCCCTGACACATTGCTTAAATAAGAGTTTCAACACTGCATGCCGTATGTTTAGTTTCCAACAGTTCTGACACAGTTTTTAAACTTAGACAACAGCCTGAAGTGTCTAAAAGGACCAGAGATGTCGTAGGATAGAAACACTACTTACTCTTCTTCTTCTCCGATGTAGGTTCCGAAGTTGTCACAGTAACCAATGGTTCCTGTGCATGTTGTGGTTCAGTTCCTTCAACACTCTCTTGGCTTTGCTCGTCACTCCTCTCTTCTGCTTCATCCTTCTTCTTCTTCTTCTTCTTTTTCTTCTTTGGCTCTGAAGGGGGCTCTTCAGGTGTAGACTCCCCTACAACCGCTTCTTCTTCCTTTTTCCTTTTCTTGTGTTGCTTTTTCTCCACAGTAGGTTCAGAGGAGGGATCCTGAGGCTTTTCTTCGGGGGCATTCACAAGTTCATTGTCTCCTACGATAACCTCTTCTGGGTTTTTTTTGGGAGTCTTATGTTTTTTATGTTTTGATGTAGTTGTACCATTGTTGTCACCAGATGTTTCTGTGCCCTTACTTTTTGAAAGGGTCTCTGTGTTCTGAACTTCTGAGGAATCCTTAGTTGTACTGTCCTTAGAGGGCTTATGAGTCTTTGATTTATGAGGTTTTGTTGTGGTGGTATTGGTACTCTGCTCAGCTGAGGTGTCTGTGTCTTTGTTTTCCTTTAAAGGTGTATCTGCATCGCGACCTTCTGCAGAATGTGAGCTCTTAAATGCTGTCTTAGTTTTGCTTTTTTTGGAGGTCTTTACTGGTGTTGAAAATGAGTTGCCATTTTGCTCAGCGGAGACAGGTTTTGTCTTGCTGTCCACAGTGGAATTTGCCATTGGAACATCCTCTGGAAGGGTCGTACCTTCACCCTCTTTACAGGGGGTCCTTTGAGTCTTCTTTTTGCCAGATTTTGAAGGGGTCTCTGTTTTTTCAACGTCTGTTGAATTAGTTGCTACAATATCTTTAGAAGGGGTTTTTTGAGTCTTGTGTTTTCGAGCCTTTGGAGGTGGGGTACTTTTTTCAGCTGTCTCTGTTTTGTTACTGTTTAAACATGATTTTACAGCTTCTTCGGTAGAAGCTAATTTATTGTCTGACGGTGGGGTCGTAGTTGAACTATCTTTTGAAGAAGTCTTGGGAGTCTTCTGTTTATGGGGTTTTGAGGGGGTCTTTGTGCTTTGGTCAACTAAAGCAGTCTCTGTGTTTTCAACACCACTAGAATCGGTAGCTGCACTTTCTTTAGAAGGGGTCTGGGGGTTCTTTGATTTAACCGATTTTTTAGGGGTCTTGCCATTTTTTTGGTCAGCTGAGGCAATATCTGCATTCTTAGCTTCAGAGGAAATAGTTGCTGTACCATCTATTGAGGTAGGTTTAGGAGCACTATCATGAGATATGGCAGTAGTATCCTTGGCCTTCGCAGACTTTGACGGATCCTTCTTAGTTTTAATCGTTTTTGTGTTATTGGGCTCTTGAACAGGTTTAGTTTTAATGTCTTTAGATGGACTTTTGCCTTTCTTCAAGTTCGTTGTTTCTGAAGGGGGCTTGCTCTTTGCAGCTGTGGGTTTTGATGGGGGTTTCTTCCTCTGTGCGGCAGTGGTTTTTGAAGTCTTTGCTGCAGGGGTTCTGGACGTCGTCTTCCTGCCATTTGATGGACTCTTGGAGTTCACAGAGGCTAGAGCTTCCATTCTTGCCATGTCAGCATCTGTTAATGGTGGTAGATATAAGAAGAGTGTAATTGAATACATTAATCTTGTCTGAAGCACCAGCAAGTACATTTCTCCCATGTATATTCTCCTCTCAGTGCCTCACCAATGACAGTGACCTTCCTCAGTTAGTCTAAATTTGAAGGCCTGTCTAAAACACATGTGACCTTTGCAGAGAGTGGGGCCCACTGTATTCCATAGAAACCTTACCAATAGGAAATTACATTCTCTCTCTATTAATCTTCCCCTCTTTCCATATTCCAACCAGGATGAGACGTTTCCACTTCTTGCCATCTCTACCTATCCCCTCAACCGTCTCTCCATCTGGTACCTGTTAATTCCAAGGCGAGTCTCTTCCATTTGTCAACATCCAGACTGCTGTCTGAGTCCGAATCGTCTGCATGTGTGGTGGGAGCAGTGGGGGTGATGGACACTGTGGCTGAAGCAGCCTCCAACTCAGAGCTTTTCTTTCTCCTCTTGGCTTTTGGGGTTGAAACCTCGGTCTTCTCTTTCCGTTTTGCTGGTTTACCTGTGCTCTGAGAGTACCAAGAACAAGGGGAGGAATCAATCAACCAACCAAACAAATCAATCAATCTTTCAACCAGTCAGTTAATCATATCAGACCAACAACTATTTACCAGTACTATACTGGCCACCATTTCAATGACCTGCAAGTTTCGACCTTTAAGAAATCATACCTGTGCGTTCTTCTTTGTGGGTGTCTTGCTATCCTTCTTAATGGCTGTCTTTCCTTTGGGTTGTGATGGTGAGGCTATCCAACAACAAATCAAAGCACCACATCAGAGAGCAGAAGTGCCAAAGCTACTTCAGACCTGACATACTTGCCGAGTCACATTGGAAACATGGGCTGTCTAGTAAGACATGCACACTAAATGCATTACACCAAATATAACCATTATTGCATGATTTCAATTAAGTGATCTACAGAAATAGTATGTTAAATCAAAGTGAACTAGGGCTACACCTACCTGTACAAGGAACTGTTTTTGCCTGTGTGTTGTTGACTGGAGTACCTGGAATGTTGTTCTTCAATGGACACACAACACACACACAAAATGCATGTGCAACAAGAGAAACATAACATGAGTGTGAAGTTAACAGTTACATACAACTTAAGGACATGAGCTCATGCATACCATCATATGAGGCATCTGACTTACTGTTTCATCTATGGAATAGATAAACTGACTGATTTTTGTTGTTTTTAACTCACTACAGCAACTCTGATGGCATCAGCTTGTTGTGTTGTTGTGGTTGGACTAAGATACTGTTGCATGGCTGAATATGACCGTTTGACATAGCACATTGACTTGAAAGGTTGTGGATAGAGCATACTGGACTCATAAGGCATACATAAATACAAACATGCATACAGGCACACACACAAATATTAAGATGCAAGAAGACTGGGCGACACTACAACTGGACAAGAATACACCCCCCTGCCTGCTCTCTAAGTGTTTTAGCATCTATTTACCTGGGGCTCATCGTCAATTGAACTTGCTGTACTGCTGGAACCTTCAGTAGTACTACTTCCGCTTTGCGACCCCCTGTACACGAATCGAAAACATACAAGCATGAGGGCGAATAAAGACGTATGGAGTAAGCAATGAATCGTCCTTTGCTTATATGTTTACATTGCTTACTCACGCGTGCCATTTGTTGTAGATGTCATGTAAGGACGTATTTGCCACACCTTCTTCCCCCTACAACATGCCATAGACCACTTGATCAGACAAAGTAAATATAAAAAAACAAGGAGCGCACTAAAGCTAATGAAAAGCATTTGTGAACCGGATTTTTATCAACTACAGGAAAACTATCAACCTCGAAACAATGTTATAACGTTCTCAGACCTGAAAACAAAAACAGTATCAATGTATCAACAGGAAAAGAAAGTATGGCAACCTTAGGAATATGCTTTTGCAGCACGTTGGCTACTTTCTCATAACCGTTGTCCTTCAAATGCCGGTAGATTAAGTTGATCAACGCTTTATTCTCCGCAGATTTAACCACAGAAGCCATAGCTGTAATAATAATAAGTTATGGCTATAAAGTCAAGCCAATTTCGTGAAAAACGAAACTACATCGGTACGTTCGTGTTGCTCCAAATCCCACGTTTTCAAACTTTAACCTTTGAACTGCTGCCGTCATTACGCAAACGTAACACTGAGCATGACGGGAATTGTTGAGATTACCCTGCTGGTGGCAGTGTAGTGTAGCTGCCAAATGTGAGGACCCTGCCTGATGTGAGTCCGCCAATAGGATGTCTAGAGTCCGCCGCTGCCTGATGTGAGTCCGCATGCGCAAACACAAACGGTTTACGGCAGAAGGCTCAGGAGCAAACTATCCAAGACGTGCATTCTCATACATGGTTTAATATCAACGTATCTGGCTTCTCTTAACGCATAATGTAGGTTTATTTAACGTAGTGTTTTATAATTTTGTCAACGGTTTACAGCATAAGGCTCAGTGTCAACATATGGGGCTATGTTGTATTACTGTTACTAGTAGGCTAATGAATGCACTGCTTAACTAATAATTCAATAAACATGAAGCTTAACATCATAAACCTTGGTGGATTTCAAACGTAAACAAATGCGCTTGTCATTCCACTTCATGCTGTAGCCTACACCACCAGCATTACCTGGCTCGTTGTACTACAATAGTGTCGCAAAGTTTGCGCATGCGGCCTCACATCAGGCAGGTCCTCACATTTGGCAGCTACATGTAGTATACGATATGATTACGCATCCCAGTTGATTGATTTTGTGCGATAGGCCTATGTTGGACCTATTTTAAAGTCTGCTGTTGTTTTGTTGTTTGCACATCTTTTTAATATCCCTGTCTGCTGTCGTTCAGTTGCCTGTACATCTTATTTATCAATTGTAGGGTAGGCTGGCAATGAAAATTCGATTTGGTCATCTGCAAATATGGGGCCGTATTCACAAAGCCTTTTATCTTACCACTAGGAGTGCTCCTAACTCGCGCTAAAACCTTTTACGTAGGAGTAATTTCTTAAAAGTGATTCACAACGGCTCTGAGACCTACTCATACTAAGGATAATACCAACTCCTAAGCTTAAGATAAAAACTCCGTTGCTATGGATGACGCCGATTCTCATGCACGAGTTTAGAAGGGGTGAGGACGGTGATTGGTTGTTGACAGGCTCTCTCATTAAAAACTCATTCGTGACGTCCCTCTAACAATCCCACTATATCAACTGAAAATAAGAGAATAACCTAGGCTTCAAATTAAGTCATATTAAATAGTTATGGACAGTGCAGTTAGCAGAATGCACACGCATGATGACAAGTTTGTGCATCCAACGGGAATGACACTTTGCACGATAAGATACATAGAAAGCGATCAATATATAATATGGCAATTGCATGTAATCAAGGCAGTAATAATTAAAGCACCCAGCAAACTGTTAGGCTATTATATTTCCAGCCCTTGACCACTTCAAATATCAGCACATACGACCCTTCAAGCCCTCCAATCTTAATTGATCAAAGCGAAACGAGCGTGAACCGTAGCCTAGGCGAAAGCCTACTGGTCCCAGGACCAATAGCCACTGTCACCCCAGCGGCATCCAGCTGGTAAATTCTCAAAAACCTGCGACCGCTCTCCGTTGAAATGCACGAGTCATCGGTACATCCAGGCCACGGTGGACGAATTATTGTAATGTGTGTCCTGTCACTGGACATTCCTGCGATCGCCATGGAATTTACTTTGATATTGTGTAATTTGGCGATTGTCCAAAAGCAACTGGATAAACTGTTGGATGATGTGGGGTCTACAGTGCGTTGATAGTTTGATGAATTAAACGGCTGACTGATGATTTCCAGTGTCGTCATTTGCGTTTTCAGCAAAGCCAAATAGGCTATCTTTATGTTTCCAAACATTTCACTTCGGGACACATCGTTGTTTAAAGGCGTCATTACATCCCGCGCTAATTCTACGACAATATTAATACCTTCACGGTTTAAGCAATGTCTTTTATCAATTCCAAGTCGGCTGCAGCCATCTTACGATTTTTTGTGAATAGGTCTTAGTGATTTAGGAGTCCTCATGAGGAGTTTTAAGCTGTCCTAGACTTAGGTGCTACTTTTAGGGATAAAATATTTTGTGAATTGCTCTTAGTAAAAAAAATTAGGAGTCCTACATTTAAGACTGACACGCCCATTATTTTTAGGAGTTTTTCCTAAATTCGCCACTTATGAGCTACTTTTAGCCCTAAGATTCTTTGTGAATACGGCCCATGATCTTTATTGAGAACGTACTGTACATAGGCCTAGGTTTATTAGCTGAACTTTAATCCTAAATGGTGGAATGGGAGAGAGGAATTATGGTTCCAGGGGCCGTATTCACAAAGCCTTTTATCTTACCACTAGGAGTGCTCCTAACTCGCGCTAAAACCTTTTACGTAGGAGTAATTTCTTAAAAGTGATTCACAACGGCTCTGAGACCTACTCATACTAAGGATAATACCAACTCCTAAGCTTAAGATAAAAACTCCGTTGCTATGGATGACGTCGCTTCTCATGCACGAGTTTAGAAGGGGTGAGGACGGTGATTGGTTGTTGACAGGCTCTCTCATTAAAAACTCATTTGTGACGTCTCTCTAACAATCCCACTATATCGACTGAAAATAAGAGAATAACCTAGGCTTCAAATTAAGTCATATTAAATAGTTATGGACAGTGCAGTTAGCAGAATGCACACGCATGATGACAAGTTTGTGCATCCAACGGGAATGACACTTAGCACGTTAAGAGAAATATAAAGCGATCAATATAAAATATGGCAATTGCATGTAATCAAGGCAGTAATAATTAAAGCACCCAGCAAACTGTTAGGATATTATATTTCCAGCCCTTGACCACTTCAAATATCAGCACATACGGCCCTTCAAGCCCTCCAATCTTAATTGATCAAAGCGAAACGAACGTGAACCGTAGCCTAGGCGAAAGCCTACTGGTCCCAATAGCCACTGTCACCCCAGCGGCATCCAGCTGGTAAGTTCTCAAAAACCTGCGACCGCTCTCCGTTGAAATGCACCTGTCATCGGTACATCCAGGCCACGGTGGACGAATTATTGTAATGTGTGTCCCGTCACTGGACATTCCTGCGATCGCCATGGAATTTACTTTGATATTGTGTAATAAGCGATTGTCTGGATAAACTGTTGGATGATGTGGGGTCTACAGTGCGTTGATAGTTTGATGAATTAAACGGCTGACTGATGATTCCCAGTGTCGTCAGTTGCGTTTTCCGCGAAGCCAAACAAAAATCTTTATGTTTCCAAACATTTCACTTCGGGACACATCGTTGTTTAAAGGCGTCATTGCATCCCGCGCTAATTCTACGACAATATTAATACCTTCACGGTTTAAGCAATGTCTTTTATCAATTCCAAGTCGGCTGCAGCCATCTTACGATTTTTTGTGAATAGGTCTTAGTGATTTAGGAGTCCTCATGAGGAGTTTTAAGCTGTCCTAGACTTAGGTGCTACTTTTAGGGATAAAATATTTTGTGAATTGCTCTTAGTAAAAAAAATTAGGAGTCCTACATTTAAGACTGACA